>NC_052403.1:10198448-10279731 GCF_009389715.1 Phoenix dactylifera
CAAGAATCGTAGGGAGATTAAATAACTGGCGTGACTCTCCTATCTTGCTGGAGTTTTAGGAGAAGGCAGAGTCCACTTCCAACTCTGGCTCAAACAGGGGCCCTGATTGTGATTAGTTTCTATGCATGCATATATATATATATATATATATATATATATATATATATATATATTTGTGTATGTATGTGTGGTTTACTATCTTATAATAATGATATTCCATGAGATTATATTGAGATTGAATTCCAATCATATAGCAATATCTCATAACTACTGAGAGGCTATTTGGAGCTCTATGGATGAAGCCACACTATAGCTCAAGCTACAACTTGAATTACAAGTAGTTGAGTTGCAGGGGCTTCATCTCTGCTGTTTGGAGAGAAGATAAGGGGGAGTGCAACAGTTCATGTGCATTTGATTAACATTTCAAGTGAAGGCCAAAGACAAGAATACATCTCATCTGTAGTGTCTGGTTATGGCGGTTTATTGGGCACAGCTGTAACATCAGATGATGGAAGCGGGACGATAGATGAGAACATGCCGTAAGGCTATCGCGAGAGAAGGGGGAGGAATAGAGATGGCCATCTTTGATTTTTGTTTCTCTGTCAATAGTAGCTAGCTAGCAAGCTCAACGAACAACAGTGGCTAACTCCTAACTCGGAGTACTGGCGGATACATGGTTATGAATCTCAGGGAGTATATATACAACTACGAGTACAAAAAATAGACAAGATTTTATCAAGCTTTAGCTATGTTTATTGGGCAAATGATGAGGTCACCTCAAGAAAATATTACTCCGGCTTAGCTTTAGGGTGTGGCTAAAGTTGATTGTACAATTCCCTTACTACCCCTAATAATTGGAAAAGGACTTTAGAAAGAGAACTAGATTAGCATGGTACGAAATGTATATCCTTGTCATGCAGAAGGGCAAGAAAAAACACATATATTAATACACTATGATAAGGTATGTTTTTAATCGTACATATGTGACATTTATGTGGGAAAACAAAGGATACCTTAGGGAAGCAAGTGGGGTCAGACATCCTTCTCATACTTAGCAGACTAGAAGGAAGATAGAGAAGCTCATCACTAACCCTCAAAAAAGTTTGATATCCAAGTGTATATCTGTATTAGAAAGAATATTCATGGAAAAGAGAGCAGAGGCTTCTTCCATAGCTTCTTTTTTCTCCAGTTGAAAAGGATCCCTTGACAATTATTGTCGCAAAATCCAGCCTGGCCATGAGGTGCTTGGAGATTAGTGCTGATGAGGTCAGAGATGCTGGTTGGATCAGCAAGATCAATCGAAGCAGAATATGGTGAGTTGGAGAGAATGATTGGCAGTGATTGTGCTCAGATAAAGAAGTTGGTGCTAGATGTCCAATCTAAAATAAGAAAAGAAAGTCTACTTGTCAAGGTTTATCCGGCAAGCGACCCTCCTATATCCAAGTCATACGAAGATTTTGGAAAAATAGTAGAGACTTAAGAGAGAGTGGAAAAATGTACAAAAAAAAGAGAGAGTGGAAAATTAGATAAATTGTAACAAAAGCATCAAGAAAGCGTATCTGGATGCCCCTCGAGTGCTACATATATAGGCAAGGGTTGGCGTCCATTACCAAGTAAAACAGACGTGCACCTTAATTGCTCGATAACCATCCACCGATTATGCACGCCAGCTTAATTGCTCAAGATCATAGGCCAAGCCAAAATGGTGGAAAAAATTTAACTATCTTCATGGCATTTTTTATGAATGCAATGCGACGAACTCCCATTGATCATCATATCCACATCGGTAAAGATCGGTTTCAAGGCATATCGGCAACTAATTATATAAATTTTGATTCTAATTTTCTTGATATCTAAGCATATACCAGTAGAGTCTAGAAGAACAAATTATCATTTATCTGCCTGCCTGCCTCTTGTGCATATAACAAGAAGGAAATTTTATCTCCTTTAGAGTTGATTGGATATCATGTAAAGAAGCACACATATCATTATCACACATTCCAAGACATTATATGCATACACAAACACACGCACATGTCATGTTCTATGTAAAGTAAAGCAAACGTGAACGTTAATTGTTCGATAACCATCCGCCAATTACACGCGCTAGCTTAACTGCACATGATCATAGGCTAAAACCAAAATGGTGGAAAAGATTTAACTATCTTTATGGCATGTTTAGTGAACGCTACGCGACGAACTCCTATTGGTCAGCATATCCACATCGGCAAAGATCGGTTCCAAAGCATATCGACACCTAATTATATGAATTTCGATTCTAATTTTCTTGATATCTAAGCATATACCAGTAGAGTTTAGAAGAACAAATTGCCATTTATCTGTCTGCCCACCTCTTGTGCATGTAACAAAAAGAAAATTTTATCTCCTTTAGAGTTGATTGGATATCGTGTAAAGAAGCACATGTATCGTTATCACACATTCCAAAACATTATATGTGCACACAAACACACACACACATCATGTTCTATGTAAAGTAAGGCAGACATGCACCTTAATTGCTCGATAACCATCCACCGATTACGCACGCCAGCTTAACTACACACGATCATAGGCCAAAGCCAAAATGGCGAAAAAGATTTAACTATCTTTATGGCATTTTTAATGAATGCCATGTTTCGAACTCCTATTGGTCAAGATATCCACATCGGTAAAGATGGGTTCCAAGACATATCGACAACTAATTACATGAATTTTGATTCTAATTTTCTTGATATCTAAGCATATACCAATAGAGTCTAGAAGAGCAAATTGCCATTTATCTATCTGACCGCCTCTTGTGCATATAACAAGAAGAAAATTTTATCTCCTTTAGAGTCGATTGGATATCATGTAAAAAAGCACACGTGTCGTTATCATACATTCCAAAACACTATATGCGCACACAAACACCCACACACACATCATGTTCCATGTTGATTATAAGTCGTGCATTTTATCGAGTGCCCTTTTGCAAGAGAAGCTTTTTGTGGATTGGTTCCTTACAACATTTGAGAGGTTGTATACTAAAACATTTCAAGTTTAGTTGGAATCTTGGCGGGATGCTAATTATATCTTTTCTTCGCCAGTCGAGCATACAAAACTTATTTTTTGTACCCTTGTGGTGAGAACAAAATGCTAAGCCTACTTGCTTATGTCTCTTTCTTAATTCTCAACTTGGCACCTAGCTTGGTTCATGCGAGACTACTCAATTATAGTTGGCCTTGGAGCTTCCAAGTTCCCTTTCATAGAAATTAATTACGAGTCTAAGATAAATGCCTCTCCAATAATTCAAATGCGTTATTCTTTTTTCCAAAAAAAAATGTGAGTATCTGATGTTAAATTCATAATTGCAGCTATTTTTATATTTTTGGCACCTAATAGTCTCTATTAAGAATGTCTTATCTTTTAAAATATAGTCTTATGAGCATTTTAGAGAAAAAATAATAACATGAAAGGCTGAATTTTTTTTTTTTGCTTTTTATTTTTAATGATTTTTTATATGTATGATAATTGATTAAAATATAAATATATATTAATTTTGTTAAACAAATAATGTGGTCCCTTGCGGATGCCAAATAGTGTTTTTGGCAAGTCATTAAAGAGTAGGTACCAATGATAAAGGCTTGAGTCCTGCTTTCACCTAGATTTCAGTAGGGGCTTTTAATATAAAACAAAAAGTATAGTTCCCATCAGAGAACACTAAGTTTGCCCACCCTGCTTATAAAAGAAACCTTGGATGAAAGAGAGAGGGAAAAAAAAAACTTGCAAGACATTGTTGTGGTAGCACACCATGAATTGGTCTCAACTCTTAGTCTCTAATTTCTCTTTGAATAAAGAACCATTACTGCCCAAAGTTAGGTCATTTCTGCTAAAGGTTCGGATTAGGACCGTAAATAGGTCGGATTGACCTGTCACCTGCCTCGATCCGACCTGTTTAGACTCGATCTAACCCATATTAAAGGACCCATGGTGTCGGGTTGGGTTCTAAGATTGGACCTATTTTATTTTTTGGGTCGGATCTGGGTATACTAAATTCAGACCCAACCCGACCCAACTTGCCCTATTTGATTTTTAGGACAATTTTGAAGTTTTTACCCTATGACCTGATCCGACCCGACTCGAACCCGATACACCATTAGGGCCCACAGAGGTGCTCAAGGGTAGGGATAGCAATCGGGTCGGATCGGGCATAAATGGGTCGGGTCATATTCAGGTCAGGTCAAAAAATTATAAACCTAAACATGTTAGAAATTACAACCCGAACCCGACTTGTTTATTAAACAGGTAACCCGATCCGACCCATTTAACATGTTTAATAAACACGTCAGTTTAAACAGTTTCTTCTTAAATCTTATCTTGACCTGTTTAAACACTCGTGACCCGTTTAAACACCCGTGACCTATTTAAACTTTAAACACCCTCCCCTCCCCTCCCCGTTCTCCCCTCACCCGTCTCCTCCATAACCTTCCTCAGTCCTCACCCTTCCAGCCCCAAAGAGTAAAGAGCCTTTTCCACTTCATCCGCTTCCCCCTCTGTCTGCCGGCGGCCGCCGCCGCCCACCTCCCGAAAGCCCCGCCTTGGAAGTCGGAAGGTCCAACAACCCCAACCGCGGCAAGCCCTGGGCCGTCGACGGTCGACCCCCGCATCTCCCTTCGCGGCCACCACTCCCTCCTCCGCTCCTCCGACGACCCCCGGATCTCGATGAAATCCTCCGACCCTTGGCCTCCTCCTCCGAACCTGACACCGGTGGCGCTGTCGTCGTCATCGAGTCCCTCCTCATCGACCTCCTCGGCATCATCGAAGGCTTGCTGTCCCCGGATCTCCTGCTTCTCCTCGGCATCATCGAGTCCCTCCTCACCGACCTCCTCGGCTCGTTTGTTCGCCGAATCTGAGAGGACCGAGGTGAACTCCCACGAAAAGGGGCGACGGCCGGAGGGGCGACGGCCGGTGGGGCGATGGCCGGCTGCGGTCTTCGACGGAGGGGCGATGGCTAGAGGGAGACCTTCGGGCTTCGGCGGCTTGGTAGCCGAGGGAAGAGAGGGAGAGATGGAGGAGGGAAAGAGGGAAAGAACCCGGGAGCTCTAGGGATTTCTCACTGTTTTCATCTGGTGATCTCATCTCCCCTCCCAGCCGTTGGATCTTAGCCTCCATCTATTTTATTTAGGATAAAATTGGGCCCAATGAGGCCCATATATTAAAAGGTTATACGGGTTAAATGGGTCAGATATCTAAAACCTGTATCCGACCCAATTAATAAATAGGTTAAACGGGTCAATCTGTTTACGACCCAAACCTGTTTAGGCCAAACCCAGGCCTGTTTATGGCGGGTCGAACACGGGTCGGGTTGGCGGGTCCGGTCATATTTTGCCACCCCTACTTAAAGGTCTCTAACTCCCTATTCCTCTAACCTATTACGTCCCGAGTCCCGACCCGTCTGTGACTATTCCCAAATCGGCAAATCTCCATCGCTCTCTCTCCTAGACCTTAGTATGGTCCTGCATAATCTGCTTTCTGTAATTTCACTCATTGCAAAAGAAATCAAGTTC
Source organism: Phoenix dactylifera (assembly GCF_009389715.1). Lineage (NCBI taxonomy): Eukaryota > Viridiplantae > Streptophyta > Magnoliopsida > Arecales > Arecaceae > Phoenix > Phoenix dactylifera. The sequence continues at coordinate 10,203,995 of NC_052403.1, forward strand.
AATGAATGACAAGTACATGGATCCAACCCAGTCCTGATTTAGATCCAATCCAGACCTATTTTTTTTGGGTTGCGACCTGCTTATACATGGGCCAGATCTGACCCGAATAACCTGTTGGGTCAGAAATTTTAGCCATGGATCCAATCCGATCTTCTATTAGGTTGAGTCTCGGTCCAACATTAAGACCCCAACAAGGAACTGAGTTGGGTCGGGATCACTTATGACCCAGTCTAACCTGACCTATTTGTACCCCTAGTTCAAAAGAGCTCCAGCAATGAAGTGAGGATATATGGATCTAAGAACATCTTTTCCATTTCTCCACAATCATAAGAATGGGAATGCAAATTCTAAGCTAAATATTTTGCACGAGATATATTCTAACTGGAATCCAATCCTCATCATTGACTCATGATTTATTTGATAAGATTAATTTCCTAAAATTTTGAGCCATTTCTCAAGAAAAATAAAAGGCTTATAAGCTGGGATAATAAGATAGATAAAATAATATATATTTAAATAAGAAGGAAGAAGTCCTTTTCATTGGAGATTTGAGGACTTATTTCCCATTTGGGGAGTTTGACTGGCGCTGTCGATAAGACCCATGGATCCATGCCCACTGGGGATCCAATATGGCATTTTAGGCATGCACTATGGTTCAAAGATAGACGCATTACCTTTTTGGGCCCAATTCTGGCTCTGCTAATACTTTACCCAAGCCAACTTAATCATATCTTAAATTAACTAAGGTACAAATTTGTTGCAATGAGTATGGCCCGTGGACCTCAACAAAAACAACTCCATTTAGAGGGTGATATGTGCGCATGCTCTGATGGTGATAGCCAACACAAGATGGCTGATTAGGGACGAGAATGTGTGTATGTTATGAGAGATACTTGGGTGGATGCTCTCCCCTCAAGGCAATGGCCGACCGCAATTAGCACTGAAATGGTGGACAATATGCAGGTATGCAACATGTTCCTTGATGGCACAACGGCTCACCTACCCTAGCCACATCACCCAAGCGTTCTCTTTTAGATGATCCCCTAGATCACCACTGTTCCCTAAACGTTTAATCGTTGCGCAGATATTCCCTCCATAATGGCAGCGCTTCAGAAATAGCGAAGACAATCATGCCTTTCATAAATTCAATATCGAGAAAATCTCCACACCAAAGCTGAAAATACAGCCACAAGGGTACGAACCCGCCGCTTGGCTCGGCTTCATAGGTTACCTCGGTTGGTCGGTCTTATCAACAGAACTACTTCCACCACCTGAGCTAACAAGTCTAGCTTGGTATTGAAAGCGGAGGGCAAGTAATATACCTCAAAACCAATCAAAGTTCACATGGAAGTCTGGCCAATTAGACCCTCCATAAAGCCTCTAATCCGCCGATCAGGGTCCGCGACGTGGCAAGCCTAAGAAGCATGCCAACAACCCTTTGAATCTCAAAATTCCTGCACAATTGGCAACACCTCAACCACGATCATGGGTAGTTTCTCAAACCATGCCTATGAAATACGCAGGGCATGATATGGTGCAAAATGATTGCGCATCATCCTCAGAACATGCGGTGGTCTGCCAAACACGGTTGACCCATGTGCCTGAATTCTCCGACTACAGACGTTTGGCCTTCGCTTGTGCAATCCCCTCACAGGAGGATCTTATAGATAAGTGCTCTAGAGCTCTAACAAACCATCGTGCTAACGTTCTCTAAACCTCCACTATTCTTTGAGTGTCTTTCTGACTTAAGCATCAGAGGATTCCTACCAGACACTCTCCCACAAAAGAACTTCTTCATTTTTGTTGTTTCTAGCCAAATTCGATAACGAATAGGAACCCTATGCACGACCTCAACCTCCCGATATGGTTTTGGATGCATTACCATTCTGCACAGCTCAAGCACTAACTACCGAGCCCTCCAGCAACCTTTCCCACTCCGTGCTTTGGTCGTACCAACTATCTGTAGCAACAGTCATCATACCATATTCATTTGTCAACCAATTCATAGTCTATGCAACTTCATCCCCAAAATCAAGGAGGCACATGAAAATGTTTAGATGTTCTATATTTGTACTTTTTTCATATTCCATAAAGTTTGACCCCAGTATAAAGGCAAATCTATAGATGTGATTCAACTGGAGAAGAACTTGTTTTAACATATTCTAGCTTCTGATAACTGAGGCTAGATATTATTGGATCCTTGATCTTGAGAGCTAAGGCTAAGATAATATTCAGATAATATTAGATCCTAGATATTTGTTCACAACCACCGTCCGCAAGGAAAAAAACAGAAATGTATTTTCACCTCAGACAACATTGCCGAGGTTTCACTTCTCCAAGAATCCCCAATCAGAAAGAGAGCATCAAAATTGCAAACTTCCTAACTTTCATAAACATTCGTACATATCAAGCATTTTCAAATACATTTTCCTACTCTAAGAAAACTCTTCCGCTCGCACACCACCCCATGATTGAACATCATTTATTTATTTATTTCTGGCACTAGCTGGGTGCTACTGCGGGATCTACCTGTTTGTTATCATGGACTTGCATTTCACAAATGTTATACATGTAAGCCCTGATAGAAGGATAGAAAGAAGGGAAAACAAAAGGAGAAGAATATGGTAGTTTTTTGGAGGTAATGGTAGGAGTTTGCTATTCCTGGTCTTAGAGATTTCTTCACGCAATAGAAAAAATGCACTGAGGAAAAAAAAAGGAGAAGAAATTGGAGATGTTCTACCAAATTGTCGGCCATAACCAAACTTTCACAAGCCAAGCTTTTGCAAAATCCAAATCACACAAGCATGCACACGCACGCACGGGCACGCCACACACACAGAAAGAGAGAGAATTATGTCCAAAAATTTATATAATTAGGATCACAAAAAGAACTTAAGAAGATAACCCACTTCTTTGCTCGCATAAGACATCAGTAGCTTTAAGAAGAACGCAAGCAAATGATGCCCAGCTGTTATTCTTACAATGTTGACAGATACCGTGAGATAATCAGCTGTCTTGTTAATGCATCCAATACAATATCAGCATAATCATCATGTACTTCCATAAGTTCATGAGACTTGATTGGGGACACACAAGCACTCTGAGGATTAGTTACATTATAGAATTAAGATTTTGACCTGCAACAACAGTGATCGATATGAACTGCTGATGAGCATTGCTGCAAGTCTTGTCGCAAAGATCTTGCCTCACACTTGTACTGCTTTGAACAAAATGCAATGATTAATTATAATGGTAATCCTCACTCCTGGTATTGGTAATTAATTATAATGGTATCCTCACTCTTTGCATTGGTCAAGGTTCATCACACAATCCATTTCAAGGATAACCAGGAATTTCTCCAGGAACAGGAGCCAGTTCATTCTTCCCAAACCTCTCCTCATCATAGAATGAAGCATGCACCACCCTACCACCAAAGAATCGGCTTTCTAGATCAATTAATGCCTTGGTTGTTTCCTCCGACCTCTCAAACTGCACAAAGATCCTGACAGCTTCATCTTCTGGGAAGTTAGGCTCAGTAATCTCAAATATCAGGACACGTGTAACAGTACCATATTTGGCACATTCTGAAGCAACGTCATCTTCAAGCTCATCATCCACCTCTCCTGGCCCAACCTGGAATATGAGAACAAAAAAAAAAAGTTATAGCAACTCCGTAATTTGTACTCTTTATTTTTTATTATTTACTATTAACTTTTTTGCGATGCACCAATCTCAAGATTATGGTAGGCTGTTGATTGCTTTCACTGGCAGATATGAAACCAGATAATAACAATAAAAGTTAATTCCTTCTTGTTTTTTCTATCTTTTCCCTTCTAGTAACTTAATTTCAGAAAATAGTAACCTTCATCACTAGGGAATTTGTCATCAGGTCAAAATTTTCTTTAGAGTTCTAATGAATGATTTATGTGTTAGATGAATGCACAATGGTGAGTGTTTTTGCAACAACAACAGCTTTAAACATTAGGCCAAGTAGCTCGACTCTTTAGCTTTAATGCATTTATGTATGCCAATCCTCAAACCAGGCACCACATGGTCTTGAAGACGCAGTTTGGGAGCAAAAGCAGCTAGCACTTACCATAAAATTACAGAATATATTACTTGTTTAAAACATTTTACCATGAAGTTTCAAGTCCAACAAGCATAATAAATTCATATTCGTAAGTCTTTCACCCATACAGGCCACTGTAATTCAGAATCCTTCCAGAAGTTTCTTGTGGAACAATGCAAAGTGGAGAACATATTTTTTATATATTTCTGTATCATTGACCGCATTCACATAAAAGTGAAAAAATATATAGTCTGGTATAGTTTATGTATTGTCTGCCTGTTACCTATCCATTAATTGAATGCTTGGGAATGAAGACCAACAAGTATAATAATGGATATTTCGATATTTACAAAATAATCTATGTGATATATGGTGCCTTTGTATCTGGACCAGGATAAAATAATCAGATCAGGTGTTTTGCCTTTTATCAAACCCTTGAATGAAAAAGTTGTGCTTTCTACATTGTCCAAGCAATGAAAAAGATTGCAGGCACTTTAACCGCTACATATGCAATTAAGGGGGATTAGACTTCAGCCCAGTGCACTGATTGGAAGATGCACCTTAGGAATAAAAAAGCAATAAAAAAAATGATTTGTTTCATGATGCATGATTGGCTAGTTTCATACCATAAGCCATCAAGCACATATTTAATATGTAACTGGAAATTCAGATAGAACAGATTGTAACTAGAGAAAAAAGCGTCAAGATATAAGTTAATTAAGGTATTGATGAAAGAATTTATAAAAATAAATGGTCAAAAGTAGATGTCCCCAGCATGACTGAGTCAATGATCATTTAGCAAGGGATTTGGTGGCCCGGGGTGAATACTGATGATAATGATTGAGACTCTCATCTCCCTAGATATGCTAGCTAATTTGGACCACAACATTCTTAATTGAGGATAAGACAATAACAGACAGGGAACATTACTTGTTTGTCACATTCAACTCCAATTATATGTATAACGTATTAGAACTTTCAACATCGCAGTGTTGTTAAAGGTGGCTATCTAGTCACCTAGGCAGCTGCCTTAGTGCTTAATTTGCCGGGGCTTCCTAAACCAAGCCTGCTTAAACGCTACTTCTTTTCTCATTTTCTTTCCCTATTTGTGCCTCAGATGGGACATGTGGGAGGGCAGCAATGGCTACCACTAACCTAGTTGACAGAAGACCGTCCAAAAAGAAATCAAGATGTACTTCTATTAGGTGCAAATATAAAAATTAAAAAATTTTATTCTTGTGAGGACTCTAGAACTAGAATTTTGTGTAGTCTAGAATTAGAATTTTATGAGGATTCCAATGTTTTATTTTATACGGACTCTTATTAGAGTTTAGGTGAATAAAATTTGCATTATTGAGATTTGAAAATACAGAATGTTGAGTTTTTCTCTCCCTCAGCCTTCTTTCTCTCCTTCTCTTCTCTCCCCTCTTCTTCTTCTCTCTCCTCCAGTCCTGCATCAATTTGGTATCAAAGCATCCTATTCTCCCTACATCCCGAACTTATCATGCATTAGTTGGCATCAAAGAAAAGCTTGAACCACCAACACTATCATAACATCTCCGTTGCACCATCACTGCAGCCCCAGCAACCCAATGCACCACCCTTTGCAAATCATAGATCTACCGTTCCACGCTCCAACACCACCTCGAGATATGTGCTCCACCGAATCAACACCAAAAAACAAAAAAGATAAAAAAGGAAAAAAAGGGAAAAAAATTGTTGCCTTATTTTTTCACTGATCCCCTGTTTTCCTTGATCCCCATCTCCATCCCAACCACCGGCAGCCCACCATCGGAGCCCTCTCGCTCTCAACCCACTGTCGTCCTCCTCCGTGAGCTTGCCGGCCCATCAGACGAGAACATTCATGAGGCTGCCCACCACAAGCTCAACGATATCCTATATCGAAGCCACTCCCCATTGCGGTCGATGGCTGAATCTTCACCTCCCGTTCCTTCGCCACCCTTTGCTCCTACAGCAACAACTTCCTCTCCCCTACCGCCACAATCTTGAGTCCTGGCTAACCCTTCGTAGTCGTTTCTAGCAGTAGAAGCCCACGCCCACGCGATCCCCCTCCCCGATCTCTCGTCGTCTCACTCCCTACTACGAGATGATCCCATCTATGACCTTCCTTCACCGACTAGGTCGAGGTCTTCCCCTTTTCCATGGCATCTCCATCTCCGAGCACCGTCAACCTTCAGCCGTCTTCTCTTCGAGTGCCAAAAGGCAGCCCACTGTCAATCTCCCACCTCTCTTTGCTAATTTCCCCTCTCACCACCGAACTCCCCATCTCCTCTCCACCGAGCTCTACCGTTTGTCACCACGAAAGAAGCCTCCACCACCCTCTTCACAAGCAATCAGGACTATTGGGGCATCAAAGAAGTTGCAGATCTCGGTTCAATTCGGCCTTGATCAGACCTGCTGCCCAATTTAACATTCGAACCCGAATTCGACTCATTTAGCTTTAATCCGATCATGTCAGCATCCAGTCGGTGACATCGCATTAGCACCCGATTATCAACATTTCAGACGAAGCCTGTCCCTAACTAATTTTGACACATTAATTGCATTTTTGGCATCCATTTTTGCTAATTCTGCCTCTATATTGATTTTTTCTTCGCTAGAAAGTGAAGTAGTGGTTCAAAATATTCTTTGTGAGGTATAATCTTTCCCTTTGAGAGCTTGATTAATATTTATTCGATTGTATAATTCCTAAATTGCTTAGTACCAATTTTAGTTTGATCCATTTTCCTTCCACTACTGGAAGAAAAAAAAAATCCATATTCTTGCCCTTACCTTATTTACATCTAGCCTTCCTATTGCTGCAATTAGCCTAGTTTTTGGACTTTTGCATCTGTAGACCTTTGAACTGATCTACAGATAGCCCACGATTAGATTTGTAAAAAGCATTTTAGAATTACTCTCACATCGGAAATCTTCAGACAATCCTGTTGAAAGTCAACGAGAGAACATTAACATTTTAGAGGTTGATCCTCAAGCCTGTTAAAGTTATGAAGTACAAAAGAGATGTAGAAAGGGTGATACAGGGACAAGAATCAGCAACTCCCTAAATCATCTAAAATCTGCAGATTTTTTTCGAGCGCATAACTATATAGCTTTATCGCCTCGAAAACTGGTGAAGCTCATCACAGCAAGAAAAAAAGGTAAACAGAATATCGAACAGCACCTATTTTAGTTGACAAGATAGAGCCACTAAGAGCTACCATAGGGTGGGTGACCTTTTCCTTCTTTCTCTTATGCTCCTTAGTCCATTTCTTTTGTCTCTTCTCTGTGCGTTCGCCTTCGCTTCTCTTCTGCTTCTCCTAATTCGTAATTTCTCTCTTTACTACATTTTTCTTCCCTTTTTTCTCTTTTCCTTTCCCACTCCCCCTGGACTGATGCTCAAATCCTCTTAAATAGGCCATCTGACCCTTCAAGACCCTCTCCTTCCTATTTCTCTGCAATACAGCCACCTTTAGGCTATAGTTCTCCCCTTCTCCTCTATATGTAGTGAGGAGTGTGAAAGATAGCAAAATCTCAAAACAAACCCAACTACCTCTCTCTCTCTCTCTCTCACACACACACACACACACACACACACACCCACCCGCCCACCTACACATGCACAAACAAAACTAAGAAAAAAAGTAAACAATAAACAGAAATAGAAAGCTAAAGACTAGAAAAAGTTAAATGCAGAAATGGCATGGTAGAAGAAGTGAAGTAACAATAGTTGGTGATGAAATAGAAGGAACTAGCCAAGATGGTAGAGACTAGTGTCATGACGACTTAAGAAGGATACCATATAAAGTCACTTTAAGTTTGTATTAGTCAATAAAGAGGTAAAGACTTAAGAACACATGAATTAGATTATGATGAGAGATTTAGAAACAATGGTGGTGACAATGGATTTACAAATCTATAGAGAAGAACTGAAATGCAACAATAATAACGCTGATCAGATCTAAAAAACAATAATGGTGACAAAGAATATAGCTGTTTGCAGAAATAAGAAGAAGAAGAAGAAGAAGATCTTGAGTGAGTTGTGCTAGAACTAGCTGTTACTAAAAACGTGAATTCCTGGGTCAGTAGCCTATACCAAGAGCAAGGTCGCAACATCTCTTAGCTCCTCACAATTAAACTTCATTCTGATATTCAGACCAATCAATCATGTAAGCCACTCTCATATGATACATCTTATTTAATTAGATAAACTATAAAGAAAAAAAAAACACGCATGCTTAATTAAGAGCCTTACATTGTATAGGGACTCTCAGTGAGAGTCTAAAATCAGCACAATGAAAAAGGAATACACAAAATGCAATCGACTGGAAAAACAAATAAACAATGCTAATTGGAAACATGATGGCAATAGGATACAATGCAGTTATCCACCTTCACAAAGATTTTAGAGAAAGGGAGGGGATCTTATCTTACAAAATTAGAGTCACGACGACTGGAAAAACATATAAAAAATGTTGATTGTAAACATAATGGAAATAGGATACAATGCAGTTATCCACCTTCACAAAGATTTCAGAGAAAGAGAGAGGATCTTATCTTACAAAATTAGAGTCACAACGACCGACAAATGCCCTTTAATCAAGAAAATAAATCAAGAAACAACAAAGAAACAACATTGTATAGTATAAACTACAGAGATGGAGTAATATAGTGGGTTCAAGAACATAAGGCTAACATAGGGGAATGAGAACTAGAAACTATTTGGGGACAAGTAAGAGACAAGCAGTATGAAGAAGCAAAGTTGCACTGAGGACAAAGTTATGAATGAACTCATAAGATGGCAGAAGTATAGCTAGGATCTATAAAATATGGGCCACCCAATAAGAAATGAGATATGTTTGCAACAAACTGCACAAAAACAATAGATGAGACTTGCAAGAAAGAAATTTTAAAAGTTGACAGTGATACAAATGTAGCTCTCGTAAATAAGAAACTGTACAGAAGGATTCATGAAGGTCACACAAAATATTTTGCTGGCTAAATTGTGGGTAAGGCAATGATGATTGTTTCCTTAAACCTCAATTTGTCCATCGGAGCACCAAATCAGCATACTGCAGTGTTGAAAATGCACTTCGAATGGGCTACAACACTTTCCCTTGAAATAACTGTATGTATTTCATTTTTCTTTCACAATGCTTTGACTTTACCATTGTTTGAGCTGATACATCATGTAATGACCCAAGACCTCACCGAAAAATGTTAGTCAGAAATTGTAATTTGGTGGATCCTTGGTCCTATTCAAGTGCCCAAGACTTTCCTAGAACACAACTAATATGGAACTAAACACACACCTGCATGGGTCCTCACACACAAAAGAAGTGCAACACAAGGACTTCCTAGGGGTCAACCGTCCTATTACTACTCTCGTCCAAGCAATACTTGATTTCGAAGTTTTTATGGAATCCATGCTCAACCAAGAAGGCTAGCCAAAAGTTATTAACTTGTGATCCTTAGCCCTGTTTAAGCACTTAAGATCTTCCATATATACAACCAACATGGGACTAAACCCACGTTTGCATGAGTCCTCAGACAATCCCCTCAATTTAAGCTCTGGCATCCTCACTAAAGGGTCTGGTCAAAAACACCACAATCGGATCATGGTCAGTCCAAAAGGACCCATGTTGCAGTGTTCCCTAATCACATATGGATCATATGTCGGGCTCGCTCTAATATCATTTGTAATGAGTCAAACCTTAAGCTAGCTAGAAGTTATTAATTGGAGTCCTTGACGTTGTTTAAGTAGCCAAGATCTCCTTAACACACAAACAGTATAGAAACTAACCACGTTCTTATGAGTCCTCACATATTCCCCCATTTAAGCTCCATCATCCTCGATAGGGGAAGGATGTAATCACAAAAGTCATATCACAATCACCACGATCGGCTATATTTCAGTCATAAAAGGGCTTGCCTTATAGTGTCCATGGTGAGCCTATAATCGACTACTATAGGTGTAGACTGATTTCATAATAGTCAATTATGGTGCGATTGATTAGACACTTCAGCAAATGCTCTTCATCCCAAAAGATCATCATAGAGGTATGTGAACACAAAATAGAACATAATAGATATCTTATTAATGAAGCCTAATCAATGAAATATAACTAGTGCAACAAACTGAAAATAACTACAACAGAACAATGAAAAAAAATACTGCCAGTAAACTCGGGTTCCAAGAATGTGATAGATGACGATGATGGTAATGATGATGGGTAGAGATAATGATTGATGGATGAAGAAACGAGGGTTGGGTAAAAGATGGTGTTAAAACTAGTCGGATAATTACCTCTGCGAGTTTAGTCCCTCCAATCCAATGACAATCTTCAGGCCGTGCTCCACCAAAGCATCAAGACAAAGGATGACGGGTCGAGAAGGTGGCTTCAAGAAGAAATAGGTCAAGAAGGAGGATGAAAGTGAAAAAAAAGGATTTTTTAGGGCTTCGCCTGCGGTGGCACTCACCTTTCAAGGTTTTCTTCTTTTTTTTTAATGGCTGTTGTCCCTTCTTTTTATCAGCGCCAAAACAGCTGAACAATTTTCCAAAATTCTCCAAAACGGTTCCTATAACCTCTCCACTAATCCTTATCCAACAACTTTCCCAATAGCCCTTATCTTTCTTCCACTCGTCCTTATCTTCCGTCCAACAGCCTATTACTGTTCCATGAACAGTAACTTTTTTTTAAAATTAATTTTTTTTGTTCTTTTTCCTAACTTCCTTCTTCCCTTCTTCCATACATTCACATGCACAATTCTATCTTCAAGACTTTCACCCATCATCCTCCGTTCCTAGAGATGAGTGATGGTCGTGGGCATTGAAGAAAGGCCAAGGCTCAAGCAATTAAGTGTAGTGGTTTGTGGTTGGATTAGGCTTTCTGTCACACCTAAGTGGACCCTTTTTGCTTGACAGTCCTTGTACATGACTCGACTGAAAATTCAAGCCTAAACATGGCTTTGGATGGAAAACACAGAAATAATAAAAAAAATATAAACTATGTATAAAATGGAGTCCTGAGACTACATTAGTCCCCTAGTCACATATGAGTTGCGAGCTGAGTTGGCTTGGATACAATTTGTAACGACCTAGGACCCCAGCCAAAAAGTTAGCTAGAAGATATAACTTGGGATCCTTGATCTTGTTTAAATGTCTAAGATACTCCCAGCACATATAGGACTAAACACATACTTGCATGGGCCCTTACATACTCCCCCCACCCTAGCATCCTTGCCAAAAGATAAATCCAATCATAAATACCATGACGAGCTCATGCTCAACCTCAAAAGGGGCCCATGTTGTAATGTCTCCTAGTCGTATATGGGTCGTGGATCGGGTCCGTTATGTTACTATTTGTAATAACCAAGGACCTCTCCAAAAAAGCTAGACAAAAATTAATAATTAGGATCCTCGGCTATACTTAAGTACTCAAGGTGTCCTTAAAACGACCAATATCAGGCTAAACATATGCCCATGCTGGTCCTCAAACATCATCGATGCCTAAAAACAAGGAATAGATTTTTCTCTCATGGTAAAGTCAATGTTTGACTGTATCCTCACAATCTCACATTGAATTGAATTGCTTCAAGGGTCCAAAAGCTTGACATGTTAATGTAGTTTCTCTCCATTCATAAATATTAGAAAGGTTTATGCTTTGAACAAATGTCAAGATCATGATATCTTTTAGCGTTATCAATCCAAATTCTATATTATGATTCTTAAATCAAGAATTAAAGTACCCATGCCTTGTTAAACTGGCACAAGCACTTTCTATACTATGCCATGCAAGTGCTTAGCATGCAATAGCACCACATCATGCCACGCAGTGATATGTAGTTGCAGAATATGTTCTGGTCCATCATGACCAGCACACAAATCACTACAATCTGCGATAAATTTATTCCATTATAACTTTCCATGAGGGCATAAGTTACATGGTTTTCCCCTAAAATAATCTTGTACTGCATTTAGACTAGGAAGCTGACGTACATTTTTTTCATGAATGGCTTCACATACATGTTAATTATTGTCAGCAATCTAGTTTCAATCATGAGAAATATATTTATTTGATCCCAGTTATTGATGGAGTAAAAAATAACAATGTCCTCTCCATAGCTTGTATTTGATTTTCTTTCGGCCAAGATATTGTGCTACATCTGTTATTGACTAGCATTAGAGCATGAATTATGGTTCTTGCAAATCATTTATCTTCACTTGAAATAAGAAAAACAAAGATTGATGTAGTATAGTGGCGGTGGCTTAGTTTCACGGCAAAAATCGCCAGATATAAAATTATGCCTTCAACCATTCATTTGGAGTTCAGCATGAAAATGTGAGGGAGTATATCTTCCATAAGTATGATTAGAACACTGGGAACCTATGTCTCACAAGCTGATTCTGATACGGATTTGAGAATGATATTATCGGATTAATGGCTGATATTCTTTCATCGAGCCTACAGCTTATATTTGGACCTTGGTTCTAAAATTTGTGATTTTCATCAACTACTAATAATGCATTGGGTTTCTTCGAACGGCTACGTTTTAACTGTTCCTAACAAAAGAAAGTCCCAGTTATCGTGGCTAATGTGGCTCAAGCTGAGAGCAAATGATATCTAAAAATGAGATTCTTTTTTAGTTGTCAACGAATTTGCATGATAAAATGGTATTATCTCACATGCATAATTAAAGATTAACATTAATAGTACTACACAATCTTGGTTGAAAAACAACAAATAATTTTTCATTTTTGATTCTAATCGTTTCTTGCTATTATAGTATCCAATGTGCTTTTCTTTGAAAGGCATGTGCATGGTTTTTCCTTTGTTCCCATCAAAACTGGACAAAAAAGTGCTGTCATTGTTGGCTACTTGGCTTAGATTACGAAACTAAATTGTCTTATTCAAATTGTATATTTTAACCCATGAATAGATATTGATTCAAGCAACTAAAAGAGCCACCAACAAGAGCACCAGTGCAATGAGCATAATAGTATTACCTTGTTAAATGCACTAATATTAATCCTTTATTGAAGTAAATAGAAATCTGCTTAAACTGAAGGATCTTGTAATAAACATATGTGAAGAAACAACAAAATAGGGTTCAAATATCAACATGGAGAGATGGCAAGACAACAGATTACATATAAGCTCCGATAATGGTAATGGACGGTTGTCAAAATCTGCTCCTTATAAGGATAGAATTTTCGGGTTATTGATTTGGAGTTTGTTATTGTAAACAACACAGTAACTTGCCTGTTGTTCCTACTGTTCATTGCCCAATCACATTAAGAATGCAGAAGTTTCAAAACAATTTTAAGTTAGTTTCATCTCTGACTCAAAAGGAACCTATTACAAATATTCAGACAAAAGAATCATAATTAACTGCAGAAAGGAATATATTGCAAATAAAGACCAAATATGATCTTAAAATAATTGGCCATAAATACTCCAAATATGGGATATGATCGAATGATTCAAAATATATTCATATTAAAGGAAGAAAAGCTCAATTACCAAGTTTTGGAGTAGTAAGACTCGAGTTGGAGGGCTGGTAAAATTCGCACTCTTTAATTTCTTATCACCTTTAGTCTCACTAGCATTCACAATCACCCCAGCTCGTCTATCGGTCTTCTTGGCTATCAAAGGAGTGGTAATACCTTGCTCTTGTTTCCCAAGTCCCTGGCCTTTTTTCCAGCCCATCTTTGCCATCATCCTTTGGGCAGCAGTCATCTGCCCACCTGCACCAACACCCAACCCAGCTGAACGTGACTTCCCAATGCTGAATCCCTCTCCATTTGGTGGTGGAGAAGGTGACCTTGGGCCAACACCACCCATCCCACTCATGGCAGCACGCCTTTTCCATGCCTCTTCGCCAGAAATATTTAATGATGAAGACCTAGACTGATAATCTCTCTCCTCTCTCTCTGCAGCCTCCTGTTCCCTTTGTTCCCTCTCCCTTTCCCTCTCCTCCTCTTCCCGGCGCCTCCTCTCAAGTTCCCTCTTCATCTCCGCTTCCATAGCCTGCCTCTTCTTCTCCATCCTGTACTCCTCGTAATCATTTGGCCTAGCAGGATCATACTCCTCAATCACAGTAGATGTGAGCCCTACAAGAGCCGGTTGAAATGATGGGCTTTTGCCATTATCCGACAATGATGGTGGAGGGGTTGAAGAACTCGGGGTTTTTATCTGGGGTGTGATCGAGGTTTTAGCCCTGCTTTGGGATTGCTGGCTCTTCAACACAGTCTGAGGGGGAGCAAACATGGAAGATGGCTTCCGCAGTGTAGGTGGTGCCATTTTGGTACTACTCGACCAAACAGCTGAACTACTGCTCTTCTCTTCATCAGCTGAAGGTGTTGAAGAAGGGGGAGGGAGATCTCCATATAGACCACCCAACATTTCTTTGCTTTTTTCTCTCCAGGAATTACTTTGTGGTTAATTTTCAAGATTGCAATTAGAACTTGAATATACTGATTCTATGCATAGAGAACCAAGTAATTAGCCAAATCGCGTATTATCTATATTTAATTCTAAAAAATAAAAAGAATGTCTCTTTCAAAACTTTTGTTCCTTACTAACAAAATTTAATATTGACAATAAAAATAGGAGTCAGGTTTTTATATGATCAACAGAAAAATGGTTTTCTTGAGCTAGGGTTTGCAAGGACTTCTGAGATGAACCCATAATAGGGACAGAAGCAAATGGGTTCTTCCTATGACATATCACTAGATTCACAGAGGCAACGCAAATCTTCAGAATGATCTTAAAATAATTGGCCATAAATACTCCAAATATGGGATATGATCGAATGATTCAAAATATATTCATATTAAAGGAAGAAAAGCTCAATTACCAAGTTTTGGAGTAGTAAGACTCGAGTTGGAGGGCTGGTAAAATTCGCACTCTTTAATTTCTTATCACCTTTAGTCTCACTAGCATTCACAATCACCCCAGCTCGTCTATCGGTCTTCTTGGCTATCAAAGGAGTGGTAATACCTTGCTCTTGTTTCCCAAGTCCCTGGCCTTTTTTCCAGCCCATCTTTGCCATCATCCTTTGGGCAGCAGTCATCTGCCCACCTGCACCAACACCCAACCCAGCTGAACGTGACTTCCCAATGCTGAATCCCTCTCCATTTGGTGGTGGAGAAGGTGACCTTGGGCCAACACCACCCATCCCACTCATGGCAGCACGCCTTTTCCATGCCTCTTCGCCAGAAATATTTAATGATGAAGACCTAGACTGATAATCTCTCTCCTCTCTCTCTGCAGCCTCCTGTTCCCTTTGTTCCCTCTCCCTTTCCCTCTCCTCCTCTTCCCGGCGCCTCCTCTCAAGTTCCCTCTTCATCTCCGCTTCCATAGCCTGCCTCTTCTTCTCCATCCTGTACTCCTCGTAATCATTTGGCCTAGCAGGATCATACTCCTCAATCACAGTAGATGTGAGCCCTACAAGAGCCGGTTGAAATGATGGGCTTTTGTCATTATCCGACAATGATGGTGGAGGGGTTGAAGAACTCGGGGTTTTTATCTGGGGTGTGATCGAGGTTTTAGCCCTGCTTTGGGATTGCTGGCTCTTCAACACAGTCTGAGGGGGAGCAAACACGGAAGATGGCTTCCGCAGTGTAGGTGGTGCCATTTTGGTACTACTCGACCAAACAGCTGAACTACTGCTCTTCTCTTCATCAGCTGAAGGTGTTGAAGAAGGGGGAGGGAGATCTCCATATAGACCACCCAACATTTCTTTGCTTTTTTCTCTCCAGGAATTACTTTGTGGTTAATTTTCAAGATTGCAATTAGAACTTGAATATACTGATTCTATGCATAGAGAACCAAGTAATTAGCCAAATCGCGTATTATCTATATTTAATTCTAAAAAATAAAAAGAATGTCTCTTTCAAAACTTTTGTTCCTTACTAACAAAATTTAATATTGACAATAAAAATAGGAGTCAGGTTTTTATATGATCAACAGAAAAATGGTTTTCTTGAGCTAGGGTTTGCAAGGACTTCTGAGATGAACCCATAATAGGGACAGAAGCAAATGGGTTCTTCCTATGACATATCACTAGATTCACAGAGGCAACGCAAATCTTCAGAATGATCTTAAAATAATTGGCCATAAATACTCCAAATATGGGATATGATCGAATGATTCAAAATATATTCATATTAAAGGAAGAAAAGCTCAATTACCAAGTTTTGGAGTAGTAAGACTCGAGTTGGAGGGCTGGTAAAATTCGCACTCTTTAATTTCTTATCACCTTTAGTCTCACTAGCATTCACAATCACCCCAGCTCGTCTATCGGTCTTCTTGGCTATCAAAGGAGTGGTAATACCTTGCTCTTGTTTCCCAAGTCCCTGGCCTTTTTTCCAGCCCATCTTTGCCATCATCCTTTGGGCAGCAGTCATCTGCCCACCTGCACCAACACCCAACCCAGCTGAACGTGACTTCCCAATGCTGAATCCCTCTCCATTTGGTGGTGGAGAAGGTGACCTTGGGCCAACACCACCCATCCCACTCATGGCAGCACGCCTTTTCCATGCCTCTTCGCCAGAAATATTTAATGATGAAGACCTAGACTGATAATCTCTCTCCTCTCTCTCTGCAGCCTCCTGTTCCCTTTGTTCCCTCTCCCTTTCCCTCTCCTCCTCTTCCCGGCGCCTCCTCTCAAGTTCCCTCTTCATCTCCGCTTCCATAGCCTGCCTCTTCTTCTCCATCCTGTACTCCTCGTAATCATTTGGCCTAGCAGGATCATACTCCTCAATCACAGTAGATGTGAGCCCTACAAGAGCCGGTTGAAATGATGGGCTTTTGTCATTATCCGACAATGATGGTGGAGGGGTTGAAGAACTCGGGGTTTTTATCTGGGGTGTGATCGAGGTTTTAGCCCTGCTTTGGGATTGCTGGCTCTTCAACACAGTCTGAGGGGGAGCAAACACGGAAGATGGCTTCCGCAGTGTAGGTGGTGCCATTTTGGTACTACTCGACCAAACAGCTGAACTACTGCTCTTCTCTTCATCAGCTGAAGGTGTTGAAGAAGGGGGAGGGAGATCTCCATATAGACCACCCAACATTTCTTTGCTTTTTTCTCTCCAGGAATTACTTTGTGGTTAATTTTCAAGATTGCAATTAGAACTTGAATATACTGATTCTATGCATAGAGAACCAAGTAATTAGCCAAATCGCGTATTATCTATATTTAATTCTAAAAAATAAAAAGAATGTCTCTTTCAAAACTTTTGTTCCTTACTAACAAAATTTAATATTGACAATAAAAATAGGAGTCAGGTTTTTATATGATCAACAGAAAAATGGTTTTCTTGAGCTAGGGTTTGCAAGGACTTCTGAGATGAACCCATAATAGGGACAGAAGCAAATGGGTTCTTCCTATGACATATCACTAGATTCACAGAGGCAACGCAAATCTTCAGAAAATTGAAAATGGATTTCTATGTCGTATTTTCATAATAATGAGAACTCGATAAAAAGAAACGGAGCAAAAATTGGTGAGAGGAACAATATATACAACAATTTGATTGCAGATTTGTACGGTCCAGATTCAGTTTAGCACCCAAAAGAGAAACATAAAATCCCGAAAACCCAGAAAAAGATCTGGCTATCCAAGTAGAACAGTTCTCCAGTTAGGGTTTAAATAAAAACCTCGATCTTTGAAAAGAAGTGAAAAAACCATAAAAAAATGAACAGCTGAAGTCTTGAAACTGATCAGCCAAATTATTCTCATATCCGAATCAAAAAACCGCGAAAAACGCCATAATCCCAAAGAGAAGAAATTCTTTCGAAGGGTAGAGAGCATAAGAGAGGCGATTCGTCGAAAATTTGGAGAAACAACCTACCAGATTTCACGGCAGAGGGGGGTTGGAACGGTGAAGAAATCTCTCCGCGTTCCCCAAAATTCGCTCCTAAGGCTCGCAGCGTGGAGCTTTGAGAGGAACCTGCAGGGCCGGGCGTTAGCCTGAGAGGTTTCGTCGCGGAAAGGGAAATTTATGTGCCGGGCGGCAGTGGGCCGGTTCGGATCGGGCTAGCCTCGTGTCGTGACGGGTCCAGCCTTCGGATGCTCTTGGCTCACTTGACTCCCTGCTTTTAGATTAGAGCTATCAATGAGCTTCTCACGAGCCAACGGATCCGGTAGTTGCTTTCGCGCGAAAGAAGGATTCACGATTAGCCACCAAGGTGGTAGCCTAGTGGTACTCGGCAGCAATTCTAACCATAAGGTCCCAAGTTCGAATCGCTGCGGCGACGATTAAATTGTGGACCGAAGCTCATTACTTTGGCCACTGCTTGGACTTGTGGTGTAGGACCGCTCTTGAACCGCTAGTAGCCGGGGTGGTGCCGGGTGTGACGTACTCATACGTGGGACTCGAGCCAGAGCTCAGAGGAGTAGCTGAGCCGGGCCTACGGGTGGGGAGGGTATGAGTAAAACCGGTCGGGGTGCCCAACACACGGCCATTTCTGCCCGCATCGAACATTCTCCTGGCGGGGCGGGGGCCCAGTGGGGGCTGCTACGCGGGGGTGGGATTGTCCCTTCCTCCCCCCCCCCCCCCCCCCCCCCCCCCTTCTTTAGCAAAAAAAAAAAAAAAGAAGGATTCACGATCCTTTGCATGATTCGCGTTGGATCACGCACCGCATGGAACTCAAAGCGATCGACCTCTGTCATGTATGGGCCTGTTTGGATCTAAAAGCCACCGATGGGTGATCCTTCGCATGAAAGAAAATCCCTTTCACGTAAAAGATACACCCACAATCAAGCTCGCTTTTTGTTTACAAACAAGCCAAGCTCAAACCCTATTTTTTTTAGCTCGGATCATCTACCATATGTTATTTGCATACTCTATGCAATTAAAGTAAGTGTGCAAAATTTTTGAAAGTCTGAGTGGGCTCAAATCGGACCCGACTCAGATCCAAATTGGACTCGAATTTTTTGGATTGGGTCTGGATTATACATGGATCCGATCCGACCCAAATGATCCATTGGATCAAAAATTGTAGCAATGGATCTGACTCGATCCGATCCATCTTCTATTGAGTTGGATTTGGGTCTAAAATTAGAACCCAAACAAGAAACTGGATTATGACGGGTCACTTATGATCCGATCTGATCCATTTGCATCCTGGCAAAGTTTGAAATATTTTAAGATATGCACCATGGATGGTCTGACAGTCAACGAGTGCAAAGAAACATGCACCCTTCTTTCGCGTAAAGGATACAGTCAGGACTCAGGCACACTAGTGCACAAGTTCGAACCTCACAAATGGTATATAACTTTTTCCTCAAAAAATATTACACAGGCTTTTGAAAAGAGTCGATTATGTCTGCAAAAGGAAAAGTGGTGAGTGTTTCATGCTCGCCCTCCTTGGAGGGCAAAGGAGAGCGTTTGAGGTCCTCTATGGAATCGGACGCGGCTTCACCTCCTAGTGTTGATGCTGACCGTGCTACTTCCAAATCCTGGGATCCTGGCCAATCATGGTCGCAAGATTCATCAGTAAGTTCCTTGGCCATGGTTTGTTAGTTGATTTTGTGCAAAGGGAACTGAGGGCCAGGTAGAGCCTGGGGGAGGACCTCCAGGTTGTGTCACTGTTGGACGGGGTTCTCTTGTTTCACTTACCTTCAAAAGAGGTGCCGGAGAAGGTCTTGGTGAGAGGGCCCTGTCCTTTTGCCTGCCAACTTCTCACTCTTGAGAAATGATAGCCTAACTTCAAGTTAGGAAGAGATATGCTCAATTGTGCTTCCATTTAGCTTCGAATTCCAAACTTACTGATTGAGCTATGGGATAAACAAAAGATCATGAGAATAGATTCTGTGGCTAGGAGTCCTTTGTTCATGGATGAGTAGATGGAAACAATATCCAAAGCTAGTTTTGCAAGAGTTTGTATCGGTCTAGATCTCACCTGTAGCATCTACTCGGGGATGTTCATCGAAATCAAACTAGTCCTAGGCTCCTAGCTAGTACTACTTCAAAGGTAGAGAGCACAGGCTCATCCACCTCCATGGCTTCTACATCTGCAAATGTGAAAGACTGGGCTCAGGCGAGGAGGAAAGCTCACTACCTGCCGTCGAGCTATCTAGCAACCTAGTGTGCCGACATTTTCAGCAAACAACAGTCCAAATTTGCTACCCTGGCAATAGATTAAGAGAAACGCAAGTACTCGCACCCAAATCACTAGGTGAAGTGTGCTCTCGAGGGTCCGAATCACGACCACAAGCAAAAGTCCTAGTTATAGAAGAAATAAAGGTTAATTAGATAGGGTTGCCAACATGAGAAGCTTCAAATGTCTAGCTGAAGGAAGATTGGGATCCTACCACTGTGTTATCCTCTATGACTAGCCATTATGCAATCGAGACAACTGCCAAAGAAGAATTGCAGAAGCAACCCAAAGTATGACACCTGATGGATCCAATATCTGTGAGCAGAAATTCTGGTGATATCCTTCATATTCAGTCCATGTATTTTGGACAAGTGAAATTTTCACTAGGAGCATCCACTGTTATAAATTGGATTAACTCTTTTTCCAAATGCAAGGCAACATGTAATATAATCTTTTGTTATGGGTCCTTATTCAATGGAGAAGGTTCCTCTTTGCATTTCAAGCGATGCATTTTATCGTGAGGGGAACCGAGCCGTTGATTGGATAGCAGGCCAAGCTTTGCAAGGGACTCCACCATCAATAGTTAGGCAGCAATTCCATCAGACACGGGTCAGATTTTGAATGCCGATGATCGTCGGATCATGTTCTGGCGGGTTTAGTTTATTTTAAGCTTAGCATCTCTATGTACCAAAAAACTATTCTATAAAAAATTAAAAAATAATACTATAAAAATCAATAAAATGATATTACAAGTTTATCCTTTACTTTTTATAAATATAAATAAAAATAATAATGTTATTTTGATGTTTACAAAACCATGAAGGCCATAGGAAAGTACCAATGCAGTTAACAAAGTTAATCAAGGAAGAGAGAAGTGATACACTTTCGATACATCTAACAAACTTGATACACTCATGGTACACTCATCTACAATGCTTAATAAGATCCTCAAGAACTTATTCAAGGATAATTCTACTAAAAGAACTTGAGAGAAAATCTAATTTTCAGTTTGATAAAACTAAGAGTGAAGCTTCTCTTGATAAGGGGCATTTCTGTAATTCTGTTAATTAAGAATGAAACTTGAATGTGCCGTACATTATCAATTTCATTGGAATATCTTTTTATTACTTCATTGTGCTAAACTAATCTTCAAGTGCAGAAAAACAGGGTTAGAGTCGACCCCAAATAGTTTGGAGTCGACCCTGATACATTTGGCACGTCCTGGCATGATATAGCACAACCTTGGAACACTTGGCATAGAATTGGAGTCAACCCCAGAAGTAATAGAGTCGACCCTAGCACTCCTTGGTACATTGGCACAAGATGACACAAGTTGGCACAGACCTTGGGTTGACCCCAGAAAACCTTGAGCCGACCTTAGGTTAAGCCGATCCCAAGATATGATGAGTCGACCCCAGTGAAAAGAGCCAGAAAAGCAACTCTTCCGAAACCCTGAGAGGGTCGACCCCAGATGACTTGAGTCGACCCCACTGAATCTTGAGTCGACCCCAGCCTGAGGAATCAGAAAATCGGGTCTCTGGAATCCCTAATGTTGCCCAAGGTGACAACCCAAGAGGGGGGGTGAATTGGGTTTTCTAAAAATTATGTTCCCTAATTTTTACTTTGAATAGAATGCAGCGGAATAATAAGATGTTATTTACTTAAGCTCTAGGCAATTACAAGTAAAGCAGTGGAAAATTAAGCTAGAGCAATTATACTATGGCTTTAGGGTGCAATTGATCTAAAATTAACATATAGTTGTATCATCAATTTTAATCTATGTGTATGGTAAGAATGGAGTGGAAGCTAAGCAAACTCTAAACAATCACTTATAACTCTATAGAAAACAAAGCTAGAGATATTACACAATCAAGCATGAATGTAAGGCATGAAATACAAGAGATAAGGCATCACAAACACAAAGATGTATAGTGGTTCGGTGCACCCCAGCACCTACATCCACTCCCCAAGACCTCTTGGGAATTTCACTATAATTTCCTCAGATTACAGTCGGTTGTTTTACAAGCTCACAACCCAAGTTGTTGTTTTGCGAGATCACAACGAACTCGGTCGGTTTTCACAGGCTCACCGACTAGAACCAACCGATTGTTTTCACGGGCTCACAATCCAACCCAGTTGGTTTTCCCAAAGGCTCACCAACCACAACCTTACAACGATTGTTTTCCGGATTCACAATCAACCCAGTTGGTTTTCCCAAAGGCTCACCAACCACAACCTTACAAAGTTGGTTTTTCCTTTGGCTCACCAACAAACCTTAACCCCTTGATTCAATCCCTTGATTGAATCAAGTTACAAGATAATAGAGCAAGAGTTTAAATCAAATACAAGCTTCTCAAATAAGCAAATATAGCAAATATAAATAAGTAAAGTAAAGAGATGAAGCCCTCAAACAAATTTGTAGATGGAGGAACTCGGCTTCTTCTTTACTTGACCCTCTTCTGATTTTGCACGAAGTAGAGGATCACCGAGGCAGCACACGGATGGAGAGGAAGCTTTGGGATTCACTTGGATGCTCTTCTTCTCTCTATTTTGCTTTGAATGACCCTTTTGTGCTTTTGGAAGATTTCCCTTGTAATCTCTTTGAAATCTCTTCCCTAAATGTTCTCTCCCACTTCCATATCTTCTCCCCTAGCTCTCCTCTTGATTTTATAGCTTTAGATGGCGTGGAAACAAGAATCTAGCCGTTAGAGACGAAAATAGAGCCGTTGGACACAGTCTGTACCTCCTGACAATATTTCCGTTGGGATCGGAGTCGACTCGCGCGATCAGGAGTCGACTCGCCTGTTGCAGGAGTCGACTCGTGCTTGACTGGAGACGACTCGGCCACTATTCCAAATTTGAA
Source organism: Phoenix dactylifera (assembly GCF_009389715.1). Lineage (NCBI taxonomy): Eukaryota > Viridiplantae > Streptophyta > Magnoliopsida > Arecales > Arecaceae > Phoenix > Phoenix dactylifera. Next base: position 10,227,036 of record NC_052403.1, read on the forward strand.
TTAATGTGCATGCCTTGTCCTCGGGTCGACTCGGTCCAAACTGGAGTCGACTCGCCAATAGCTGGAGATGACTCGGGCACTTGGGGGTCGGCTCATTCTCAGGAATCCAGAGGACATACTTTCTGATTTTCTTCCTCGAGTCGACTCGGATTCTCTTCGAGTCGACTCGGCTCTCAGAGCCCGAAAACTGATCCTCTGTCTTTGGAGTTGAACTGCCTCGGAGTCGACTCGGACTTTGCGGGAGTCGACTTGGCTCTCAGTGTCCGAAATTGTCTCTCTGACTTTTTGCCTTGCTTTTCTCTGGGAGTCGACTCTTGCACAATTAGGAGTCGACTCGCCTCACTTCGGAGTCGACTCGTGGTCCTCTGGAGTCGGCTCGGTTGCAGGGTCTAAAATTCATTGTTCTGTCTTTCCTCTATTACTCTTTTGAGTCGACTCGAAAACGTCGGGAGTCGACTCGGCATGTATCGGAGTCGACTCTAATTTTCGAGGAGTCGACTCGAAAACTATTCTTTTGAATTTTTCTTTAGAATTTGCTCCTCCAACTTGAATACTTTAAACTTGAAACTTGGGCCAATAAATTGTAGCTTTCTTCCAACTTTTCTTGAGAGCTTTGGAGGCCTTCTTGTATTCTTCCAACTTGCTATGTTCCTTGCAAAATAAATATCTTTCTCCTTGCAACACAAACATTAGTATTTATACTTTAAGGTTTTGTGATCATCAAAATCAATCTTTAAATCAATCTTTGGGTCATCAGTCTCCCCCTTTTTGATGATGACAAAACTTGGAGTATATGCAATATAAAATATATTGTGTTCTAGAAGTAATGCATAGCTAAGTTGTTTGAAGTAGAAAATATATATCTTTAAAATATACTTCATGATAATGCTTTAGATTTAATCAACTTAACACAATCAACATATTTCAATTTAAGCTGATTTGTATTCAATTCAAAACATAAAGCATTATGAGCATATACTCATACTTAAATATTTCTCTCCCTTTTTGACAACATCAAAAAGGTTGCAAAGTAATGAAACATTAAGCACAAAGCAACAAATGATACTCAAATATTCTTTTTCCTTAGTGTACTCTGATTTGCATGTCAAATTATTGCAAGAATATGAATCATATAACTCAAGACAATAATGTTAGAAAAAGATTAATGAGCATAGATCAGAGCCAATTAGGATAATTTCAGAGGAGAACACATCGAATGTGATTCCAAGGATAGTTTTCAAATTAAGTGTAGGTGGAATTTTTCTTAAGTTAATTCAAAAAGTACCACAAATAATATTCAAGGAAAGCACGAATGGAAATCTAACCTCTCTTCAATAATAAGTATGAAAGCTTGTTCATTTAAGATCTTTTGCCCAATATATTAAGTATTTTAGCAACATGAGAGCAATTTAACTAATTTTCAGAGTATAAGAGCAATATATTAAGTATGATTGCAAAGTTCTTTTATGGTGTAAAAATATTGTGGCATAAATACCAAAATATGAATTCATGCAATTTATGATATATCTTAGAGTATACATAAAATTCAAAGCTTTGAAGGTTCTTTTAAGGCTCTTTTAAAGACTTTATTCCTTTAAAAAGAAGCACATTTTGGTACATATAATAATGAATTGGCACAAAATTGAAGTTCTAAAGAACAAGCCAATAAGAACTCATTAGTGAATTCCAAAAATAGGTTTTCTAAGAGATACTCAAGAAACTTCAACACATTATTCTCCCCCTTTTTCATTAAGTTAGAGGCTCTTAAGATCAACTATTTGAATTATGCATAGGATATATTAACCAAATAACAAGCCTCAAGGTGTATCATAAATTCTTTCTCTCTCCTTTAGTTATAGATTTATGCGATGAGTTTCAGCATAGGTTATACTAATGAGAGCATATTTTCATAAAGCTCAAAGTTTGAGATAAGATAACCTCTATAGAACTCAACTCAAGGTATAGGCTTATTATGTAACTAAGGCTAGTAAGTCCATACAAGGAGGTTCATCAAAATCAATCCATAAAATTCAAGGTATGCATCATATGATGGTGGCTTTTGAATAAGATGTAAAATCTTGATATGTCTAAGCTCCCCCTCAAAAGATGCATTCTTCTTTAATCATTCTTTTCTTTTTGTTGAATTTCAGATTTTAATGATAAGCGTAAATAAAAACAGAAATTCTATGATATCAAGAATGTAGAGTGATCTAGATTTATTCAAAATTTAGAGCAATCACTCTTTTTAATCTTTCAAGAACAAGTTATGCTTCCTCTTAATCTTTGAAAAAATGTACTGAAATATTAATCAAAAAATAATTCTTTTGAAGCTCAATTTCTTTTAAAAACAATTACATTTTCTTTCTTTTAAGAGTCATTTGAGTGAGTTAAAATATTTCTAGCTTTAGGAGCATTCACTTTCTTTTAAAGATAGCTTTTTCTTTTAGTGATGGAAGCAACAATCATGCAGAAAGGGATATAGAAGATTATTCAAGTGAATGTTTATAGGATTTAAATTCTTACTTATAGATTCACGGCAAATGTATACATGAAACATAATAAATCTTTTCAAAATCATATATTTAGAAACATTTGTTTGCAGTCAAGATCATTGAAAAATACATCACTTAAATCAATTTTAGTACGCTTTAAAGATAAGAAATGATATGTTTCGGATGCGTATCGAGACAATCAACCAAGGCATCAAAATTAATTCTGTTTTTCTTAAATTAAGATTTTATTTAGAAATCATATTGAGTTTAAGCGTCTATACAAAATCATATTCTGAATTTCATAAAGATTTTCAATAGAGACTTTCAAAGTCATAATTTGAGATATGTATCTTCCACATTGTAGCTCATCTTAAATCATTACGATTGAAAACACATATTTCAAACATATAAGAGCATATTCAGAATATTTGTATTTATTATTGAGTTTCGATACAAAATGGAGGATATTTTAACAAGTATTAGGATATTATGTATCAAAGTTAGGCAAGCAGAAAGATAGATCAAGATCAATTCATTTTGCCTAAATAGAGATATCTTTCTCTTCTCCTTTTTACAAATTTATTCAACTTTCAGATTTTAAAGATGATTGTGAACGACAAATCTGAAATTTCTTTTCAATAATACCCAAAAAAAAATTTTATGCAGTATTTCAAACATTCAATCAAATTATCCAAGCATGGAGCATTACAAAATATTGAGAACCCATAATTCAAAACATCATTCCACATGTAACATATATTATGTGTTAAGTCATGCATTAGAATATTAAGAGTAAGCATGTCAAGGATCAAAATCAATTCTTTTCAAATAAACTCCCCCTATTTAATTATAATCTTGCACTGATTTCATCCTTAAAGTGTGTTTTCAAGTGATTAAAAAATTAGACTTGATTCTTCTTATATACTTTCATTTACTTTATCTTTCATTTTTACTTTCTTATGCTCTATACTCTATTTGCTCCCTATCCGGTGGAGTTGGAAAGGGGTACGAGGTACTACCACTAGCCTCCCTCTTGTGCCGTCCCTAATATGCCCTACACCGAATAGTTGGGTCAAATAGTGCCGGGTACTACCACTAGCCTCCCCATTGGCACCATCCCTATGATGAGCAATATAGAAAGGTTAAAATATTCACTTCAAATTCTCTCTCTTTAAGTGTAATTAATTACGGATTTTATCCTTCCAAAAGAATGCTCACACAAGTCTCACAAATGTGCCGAATATATTATGCTTGTTTTGCTTTTCCTTAAGATTAAAGTATTTGCCTTTACTTAGATTTTTACTTCCCTTGAATAATGTTCATTTTCTTTTCTTTATCTCTCTTTCTTTTTGTTATTCTCAAGTAATTTACATGAAAGAGCAGAATAAAGAAATATCAAATGTATCATATAAACGTATATCATGCAAACAACATTTTCATTATGCTCAAGGATTCATAGCTTCTCACAAGTTATTTTAAATCAAAATTTTAAGCATAAACTTGTGTATTTCATGGTTATGACATAGGCAAAGATATATTTTAGTTTGGGCAAACCATAAAACAATTTCTAAAAGTATAAGTCAATCAATACATATATAGACATGATATCAAAAATTAATAATTAAAGACTTTAATCATGCCATAATAAGATTTAAGTTATTGACTTTGCTCAGTTAATTTATGAGAGAGGTATCTAGAATTATCGATTCATTCTGCATTCTTCAGTCAAATACCTACTAGATTTCTTATGTGTAAACTTTTGGCTGAAGAAGGTCCCCTTTCTTGTTTGCATGTGAATGTTTATTGTATCTTATGTGGAGGTGTCCTTCAAGCTGAAATCTCTCATTTTCTTGCTTAAGGATTGTGCATTATTAACAAAAACTTTTTCTTTCTTGAAGGAAAGTCATTAGTTTCTTCAAGATACAAAACATTCATACCATATATTTCTTAACTAGATGACTCAACGTACGATATGACAATAATTGAATGTTGAGTCATTTTACTCAAGAGATTGCCTAAATATAAGCAAGCATATGTCACTTGAACTTAAAGAGATAGTTTCATTAACCAAGATTGTTCAAGGACAAGCATATGAGGTAATAGGAAGATTCATCAAGGTCAAATCAATTTTTTATTTTCAGAATCAATTTAGCTTAGATTCTATTTGCTTAAGATAATTATCAATAAAACATGCTAGCTAAGTTTTATCAAATTATCTTAAACAGTTGTTTCTATCAAAATTTAGATTATGATTTATTTGTTATCAATAAAATATGATTCATTAAAGTTAGATTGAAATCTTGCACAAGGGCACATAATGAGCATACAATCTGGTCTACTAGCTGTATGATAAAATGATTATTCTATCATGCTTCAATACAGCTTTAAAAACAATAGATCTACTTTGCTCATTCTTTTCAAATTCTCCAAGATGGGGTCATAGACATACCTTCTTCATGCCAATTTTCTATAAGAGTTTTCTTGTGGACTAACTTTGGTCAATGAAGATCCCCTTTCTTGTTTGGCTTAATTTGGAGTTCGAGAAAGAAAATGTTAATTTATTCATTATACATATTTCAAACTCACTTTGCATGAGCTTAGTAAAATCTCCATATAAATTTTCATCAGTAGAACAAAAATGATGCCATCAATGTGTGCTTTGAGCAAGCAAGATATCACAAATTCATCTTTTTAATGTATAGATTTATCATTATTACTTTTTATCAAAAAGTTACTCAAGCTTTTATATATCATGCTTTTGATGCTTGTTCCAAATCACATATTACTTTATCATATATGTAATGAGTGTTTTTAAATAAGGTGGTTATTTTACATAGATCTTTTCTAATGAAATAACCACATAGGAGTGCATTCTACACATTCATTTGACAGAATTAAAGTTCATAAAGCAAGCAAATGATAATGGTGATCTTTACTTCTAATCATGCAAGAATCTTATCAAGATCTATTTCATCTTTTCTTGATTCATCAATTTTTCTTCATTAAGTGCATTTCTGAAAAATCCAATTTGGTTCTAATTATTAACAAGTTTTTTCAGATTGTTATATGTAATAGATTAACCATATACATATATAATTTGATTTTAGTATCTTGATAATAAATCATTAGTCTCATAAAGAATAAAATGAATTGATACTTCTACAACTAGAATCTTTTTATGAATGTTCTATATGCATTGCTTGATGAATGATATCCAAGGATAGAGATATCTTTATCAGATTTGGCATTATTTTCATAAGAACATATCAAGCATAACGTGTATGACTGAAGAATATGAAAGATATGCAATGGTTCATTTTCCATTTTTTAGAAGATCAAAAGGAGTTTTCATCAAAAATAGATCTAATAGAAGTCATATGTATGACAAGCAGTGATGATAGCTTTTTAAAAATCATTTAAGTAGATGACTATCATACTCAATTGTCTTTTTCATTTCTTCAAGAATTCTATTAACCCTATTTTACTTATGGTGTCCTTGGAGCTGAAATAATTGAATTTAATATTATTTTCTGTATAAACTTTATCAGGATTTTGGTTTTCAACACTGTGCCATGATACTCTTTATCTTCATAGTTTGGAAACCTTTTTCTTTTGAAACACTTTTACAAGATTTAGCAAATACAGAAAATACTTTAATTTTATTTGCCAAGAACAAATCCAATGTAAGCTTTTGAAAACTTAGTGATGGAAACAACATCTTTAGATTTAGAAATTGATTCTTGTTTGTTTCCTTAGTTAACATGCATAGCAAACTTTGGCCTTTCAGAAGATAATCTAAGTAAGCCAATGGCAAGGTCTTTTGAGATTAAGTACATACTAGCATGAGTTGATTTTATATGCCAAAGATGGTTTCTTTAATCTTGGTATTCATAGTGCACATATTCAAAAGTGATGACCCAAAGATTGAGTTAAAGATTGATTTTGATGATCACAAAACCTTGAAGTATAATTACTAATGTTTGTGTTGCAAGAAGAAAGATAATTTATTTTGCAAGGAACATAGCAAGTTGGAAAAATACAAGAAGGCCTCAAAAGCTCTCAAAAAAAGTTGGAAGAAAGCTTCACTTCATTGGCCCAAGTTTCAAGTTCAAAGGATTCAAGTTGAAGGAGCAAATTCAAAGAAAGATTCAAAAGAATAGTCCTCGAGTCGACTCCGAGAAGTTTAGAGTCGACTCTGGCACTCTAGAGTTTCAAGAAACAGTGCTCGAGTCGACTTCGATACTCTACGACTCTGGCACTCTAGAGTTTCAAGAAACAGTGCTCGAGTCGACTTCGATACTCTACGAGTCGACTCCGACTGAGAACAAACAAAAAAACAGAAAGTTGATTTTCAGCGCTACAGTGATCTCGAGTCGACTCCAACTTCAGTGCTACAGTGCGGAGCCGACTCCCAGCTACAGTGCCGACAGACTACTATTCACAAGTGACTCCTGTTTCAGCCGAGTCGACTCCTACTTCAGCCGAGTCGACTCCAGCACGCTGGGAGGCATAACGGCTAGTTTTTTCTTGATTCCAACGGCTCTATTTTTGTCTCTAACGGCTAGATTTTTGTTTCCACTCCCTCTAAAGCTATAAAATCAAGAGGAGAGCTAGGGAAGAGGGTATGGAAGTGGGAGAGAACATTTAGGGAAAAAATTTCAAAGAGATTACACGGAAAATCTCCCATAAGCACAAAAGGGCCATTCAAAGTAAAATAGAGAGAAGAAGAGCATCCAAGTGAATCCCAAAGCTTCCTCTCCATCCGTGTGCTGCCTCGGTGATCCTCTACTTCGTGCAAAATCAGAAGAGGGTCAAGTAAAGAAGAAGCCGAGTTCTTCCATCTACAAATTTGTTTGAGGGCTTCTTCCCTTTACTTTACTTGTTTATATTTGCTATATTCGCTTATTTGAGAAGCTTGTACTTGATTTAAACTCTTGCTCTAAATATCTTGTAACTTGATTCAATCAAGGGATTGAATCAAGGGGTTAAGGTTTGTTGGTGAGCCAAAGGGAAAAACCAACGTTGTAAGGTTGTGGTTGGTGAGCCTTTGGGAAAACCAACTGGGTTGATTGTGAACCCGGAAAACAATCGTTGTAAGGTTGTGGTTGGTGAGCCTTTGGAAAAACCAACTGGGTTGGATTGTGAGCCCGTGAAAACAATCGGTTGGTTCTAGTCGGTGAGCCTGTGAAAACCGACCGAGTTCGTTGTGATCTCGCAAAACAACAAGTTGGGTTGTGAGCTTGTAAAACAACCGACTGTAATCTGAGGGATTATAGTGAAATTCCCAAGAGATCTTGGGGAGTGGATGTAGGTGCTGGGGTGCACCGAACCACTATATATCTTTGTGTTTGTGATGCCTTATTTCTTGCATTTCATGCCTTACATACATACTTGACTGTGTAATATCTCTAGCTTTATTTCCTAATTGAGTATAAGAGATTGTTTAGAACTTTCTTAGCTTTCACTCTATTCTTACAATTTACATAGATTAAATTGATCATACAACTATAAGTTAATTTAGGATCAATTGCGTTCTAAAGCCATAGTATAATTGCTCTAGCTTAGTTTGTCACTGCATTACTTATAATTACCTAGAGCTTAAGTAAGTAACATCTTATCATTCCGCTACATTCAATTTAAAGTAAAAAATTAGGAAACACAATTTTTAGAAAACCCAATTCACCCCCCCTCTTGGGTTGTCATCTTGGGCAACAAGTGGTATCAGAGCAGGTGCTCAAGATTAATTGTTGATCTCACGATCAAGAGCCAAAGATCATGACAACTCAAATAGATAGTTTTCTAGGAGAGGGACAGTTAATTGATAGACCTCCACTGTTTAATGGCATAAACTACACATATTGGAAAGCACGCATGCGCATTTTTATTCAATCACAAAACTATTATTTATGGAAAATCATAATAAATGACCTTCACACACTCTCTCAAACTATTAATGAAAAGGACTTAGCACAATTGAATGCTAATGCTATGAACATATTATATTGTGCTATTCATGAAACGAAGTTTAATGAAATTTCTGCATGCTTATCTGCTAAGGAGATCTGGGATACTTTAGAAAATATTTATGATAAATCTCAGATTAGCTCACATGTGCTTCAATTACATACTAACAATGAGACTGCAGAAAAAGGTGTTGAATCTCCCACCTCAGCCGAGTCGACTCCCAGGTTGTCCGAGTCGACTCCTAGAGAAAAACAGAGGCTTAGTTTTGGAGATCCTGTGAACGAGTCGACTCCAAGTATTTCAGAGTCGACCCTTAAGTTAACCGAGTCGACTCCGACAAGGCCCGAGTCGACTCCGAGGCAGAACAGTTCAAAAGACAAAGAATCATCTTTTAGGCCTCTGAGAACGAGACGTCTCCCGAAGATCTCGAGTCGACTCTCAAGTCAGTCGAGTCGACTCCAAGTAAACCCGAGTCGACTCGAGGAAGAAAGAACAACAAAAAAATTCAAAAGCTTCCTAAAGACAAAGAAGAAGAGGAAGCAAGAAGAAAGAAAGAAAGAGATAAAAAGGAAGAAAGTTTTGACCAAGGAAGAGTCAAGCAAGGAAATGAAAGCTAGGAGCAACAATGATGATATTAGCTCCAAAGAACTACAAGAGGTAACTAACTTTTGCTTTATGGCACAAGAAGGTAAGGTAAAATCTGAATCTACTTTTACATCAAATAATTTTCAAGAAGAATTTTCTTTTGATGAACTTTTAAATGCTTTTCATGATTTGTATGGTGAATGTAGAAAATTAGCTATGAAAAATAAAAATCTTAAAAAGCTAAATTTGCAAATTTCAAAAGAAAGAAATTCTATTGCTGAAATACAAGACAAACTAAATTCTGAAAATAAAAGCTTAAGGTTAAATTCAGAAGAATTGATTCAGAAAAATCATAGCTTAATCAAAACAAACCAAAACTTGGGTGAAGAAGTTGACCAACTGAAATCTCTTATTAACAAGTTCACTGTAAGTTCAGAAAGATTAAAAATGATGTTTGAAAGCCAACATGCTGATTTTGATAAATCAAAATTTGGCTTAACTCCTTCACTTAGCAATGAATCCCAAAAGAAAAAGGTTTTAAATTTGTCAAGCAAATCATCAAAAAAGATAACGTATTTCAAACATCAAAAGAATGGACATAACAACCTTACCTATAGTTCTAGTACAATTAAATCAAATGGAAAAGTTATTACTATTAAACAGATTTGGGTTCCAAAAGGAACCATATGTCCTAACTCTCAAGGACCCAAGCAAGCTTGGGTACCCAAAATGAAATTATGAGGATGTAGACATAGGTGTGCCAAGATACCCATGGAATAAATAGAACTTTCATACAAATGGGTGCTCTAGACACACGTCAAAAATGAAACTTAAAATATACTTATGAAAAGTAATTTTAAATAAAAAAATAATAATAATGAAATCAGTAATCCTTGCATCTCATCATTATTTTTGCTTTAGTATTTGATTAAAATCTGAATTGCAAGTATTGATCAATTTTGTGATATAAAAAATACTTTTGGAAATATAATCAAATCACTTCATTTTATAGTATGCTTTACTCACTATTGGATAAGTTGCTAAATGATTAATCAATTTATTAAGAATAACTCTATGAATTCTCTATATGCTTGATTGAGAGTTTTTATCCATGGCATTATTGTTTATTGATCATAGATATGATAATGTGTACTTGGTATGCTTTTGAATATATGCACTATGAATACCAAGATTAAAGAAACCATCTTTGGCATATAAAATCAACTCATGCTAGTATGTACTTAATCTCAAAAGACCTTGCCATTGCCTTACTTAGATTATCTTCTGAAAGGTCAAAGTTTGCTATGCATGTTAACTAAGGAAACAAACAAGAATCAATTTCTAAATCTAAAGATGTTGTTTCCATCACTAAGTTTTCAAAAGCTTACATTGGATTTGTTCTTGGCAAATAAAATTGAAATATTTTCTGTATTTGCTAAATCTTGTAAAAGTGTTTCAAATGATAAAGGTTTCCAAACTGTGAAGGTATCATGGCACAGTGTTGAAAACCAAAATCCTGATAAAGTTTATACAGAAATTAATTATTTCAGCACCAAGGACACCTTAAGTAAAATAGGGTTAATAGAATTCTTGAAGAAATGAAAAAGACAATTGTGTATGATAGTCATCTACTTAAATAATTTTTAAAAGCTATCATCACTGCTTGTCATACATATGATTTCTATTAGATCTATTTTTTGATGAAAATCCTTTTGATCTTCTGAAAAATGGAAAATGAACCATTGCATATCTTTCATATTTTTCAGTCATACACGTTATGCTTGATATGTTCTTTTGAAAATAATGCCAAATCTGATAAAGATACTTCTATCTTTGGATATCATTCATCAAGCAATGCATATAGAATATTCAATGAAAAGATCCTAGTTGTAGAAATATCAATTCATTTTATTCTTTATGAGACTAATGATCTTTCATCAAGTCACTAAAATCAGATTATATGTGTATATGTTAATCTTTTTGCTTGCATATAACAATCTAAAACTAAAACACCTTAAGAAGAATGAGCAAGATTATAATTGGTCAAGTTAAACTAAATCATTTTTTAAAAGAGAGAGAATTTGAAATCTTGCCGATAAAATCGGAAAACTTGTTAATAATTAGAACCAAATTGAGTTTTCAGAAATGCACTTAATGAAGAAAAATTGGTGACTACTAAAAGATTCAATCAAGAAAAGATGAATTAGATCTTGATGAAATCCTTGCATGATTAGAAGTAAAGATCACCATTATCATTTGCTTGCTTCATGAGCTTTATATTCTGTCAAATGAATGTGTAGAATGCACTCCTATGTGGTTATTTCATTAAAAAGAAGATCTATGTTAAATAACCACCATATTTGAAAACACTCATTACAAATATGTTAAAGCAATATATAATTTAGAACAAGCATCCAAAGCATGATATAAAAGCTTAAGTAACCTTTTTGATAGAAAGTAATAGTGATAAATCTATACATCAAAAAGAAGAATTTGTGATATCTTATTTGCTCAAAGTATGCATTGATGACATCATTTTTGGTTCTACTAATGAAGAGTTATATGAAGATTTTACTTAGCTCATGTAAGGTGAGTTTGAAATATGTATGATGAATGAATTAACATCTTCTCTCAAACTCCAAATTAAGACAAACAAGAAAGGGGATCTTCATTGACCAAAGTTAGTCCACAAGAAAACTCTTATAGAAGATTGGCATGAAGAAGGTATGTCTATGACCCCATCTTGTAGAATTTGAAAAGGATGAGCAAAGTAGATCTATTGTTTTAAAGCTGTATTGAAGCATGATAGAATAATTATTTTATCATACAGCTAGTAGACCAGATTGTATGCTCATTATGTGACCTTATGCAAGACTTCAATCTAACTTTAATGAATCATATTTTATTGATAACAAATAAATCATAATCAGAATTTTGATAGAAACAACTGTTTAAGATAAAGTTGATTATAACTTAGCTAACATGTCTTATTAATAATTATCTTAAGCAAATAGAATCTAAGCTCAATTGATTCTGAAAATAAAAAAATGATTTGACCTTGATAAATCTTCCTATTGCTTCACATGCTTGTCTTTGAACCTTCTTGGTTAATAAAACTATCTCTTAAGTTCAAGTGACATGTGTTTGCTTATATTTGGCAATCTCTTGAGTAAAATGACTCAACATTCAATTGTTGTCATATCTTACGATTGAGTCACCTAGTTAAGAAATATGCTATATGAATGTTTTGTATCTTGAAGAAACTAATGACTTTTCTTCAAGAAAGAAAAGAATTTTGTTAATAATGCAGGATCCTTGAGCAAGAAAATGAGAGATTTCAACTTGAAGGATATCTCCATGTAAGATACAATAAACATTCACCTGCAAACAAGAGAGAGGACCTTCTTCAGCCAAAAGTTCATACATAAGAAATCTAGTAGGTATCTGACTTGAAGAATGCAGAATGAATCGGTAATTTTAGAGACCTCTCTCATAAATTAGCTAAGCAAAGTCAATAACTTAAATCTTATTGTGGCATGATTAAAATCTTTAAATATTAATTTCTAGATATCATGTCTATATATGCATTAATTGACTTATGCTTTTAGAAATTGTTTCATGGTTTGCTCAAACTAAAATATTTCTTTGCCTATATCATAACCATGAAATACACAAGTATATGCATAAAATTTTGATTTAAAATAACTTGTGAGAAGTTATGAATCCTTGAGCACAATGAAAATGTTGTTTGCATGATAAACATCTATATGATACATAAGATTATTTCTTTATTCTGCTCTTTCATGTAAATTACTTGAGAATAACAAAAAGAGAGAGAGATAAAGAAAAGAAAATGGATATTATTCAAGAGATGAAAAATCTAAGCAAAGGCAAGTACTCCAATCTTAAGGAAAAGCAAAACAAGCATAATATATTCGGCACATTTGGAAGGAATAAAATCCATAATTAATTACACTTAAACAGGGAGAGTTTGAAGTGAACATTTTAACCTTTCTATATTGCTCATCATAGGGATGGTGCCAATGGGGAGGCTAGTGGTAGTACCCGGCACTATTTGACCCAACTATTCGGTGTAGGGCATATTAGGGACGGCACAAGAGGGAGGCTAGTGGTAGTACCTCGTGCCCCTTCCCAACTCCACCGGATAGGGAGCAAATAGAGTATAGAGCATAAGAAAGTAAAAATGAAAGACAAAGTTAATGAAAGTATATAAGAAGAATCAAGTCATTTTTTTTTAAATCACTTGAAAACACAATTTAAGGATGAAATCAATGCAAGATTATATTTAAATAGGGGGAGTTTATTTGAAAAGAATTGATTTTGATCCTTGACATGCTTGTTCTTATTATTTTAATGCATGACTTAACACATAATATATTTTGCATGTGGCATGATGTCTTGAATTATGGGTTCTCAATATTTTGTAATGCTTCATGCTTGGATAATTTGATTGAATGTTTGGAATAGTACATAAAATTTTTTTTTGGTATTATTGAAAAGAAATTTCAGATTTGTCGTTCACAATCATTGTTAAAATCTGAAAGGTGAATAAATTTGTAAAAAGAAGAAGAGAAGGATATCTCTATTTAGGCAAAATGAATTGAGTTTGTTTTATCCTTCAACTTGCTTAACTTTGGTATATAATGTTCTAATTCATACCAAAACTCAACATAAATACAAATATTCTGAATATGCTCTTATATGTTTGAAATATGTGTTTTCAATCGTAATAATTTAAGATGAGCTACAATGTGAAAGATACATATCTCAAATTATGACTTTGAAAGCCTCTATTGAAAATCTTTATGAAATTCAGAATTTGATTTTGTATAAAAGCTTAAACTCAATATGATTTCTAAATAAAATCTTAACTTAAGAAAAATAGAATAATTCGATGATCTTTAAAGTGTACTAAAGATCTGAAACATATCATTATAAAGTGTACCCAATATAATGCCTTGATTGCTTGCCCCGATACGCATCTGAAACATATCATTTCTTATCTTTAAAGTGTACTAATATTGGTCCAAATGATGTGTCTTTCGATGATCTTGATTGCAAACAAATATTTTTTTTTTTTAAATATATGATTTCATTTTGATATTAAAAAATTTATTGGGCTTCATGTATACATTGCTGAAAAACTATGATTAAGAAATTGAGATCTATAACTATATATATATATATTATTAAAAGAGTGAATGATCTTAAGTCTAGAAATATTTCAGCTCACTCTAATGACTCTTAAAAGAAAGAAAATGTAAGTGCTTTTGAAAGAATTTGAGCTTCAAATGAATCATTTTCTGATTAATATTTCAGTACATTTTCTCAAAGATTAAGAGGAAGCATAACTTGTTCTTGAAAGATTAAAAAGAGTGATTGCTATAAATTTTGAATAGTTCTAGATTACTCTACATTCTCGATATCATAGAATTTCAGTTTTATTCACGCTTGTCATTAAAATCTGAAATTCAACAAAAGAAAAGAATGATTAAAGAGGAATGCATCTTTTGAGGGGGAGCTTTAGATATTCAGTATCTTATCCTAAAGTTACTTTAATTTGATGCATACCTTGATTTTTATGGATTGATTTTGATGAACCTCCTTATATAGCAAGACTTGCTTTAATTATATAATAAGTTTATACCTTGAGATGAGTTCTATAAAGGTTGTCTTATCTCAAACCTTGAGTCTTATGAAAATAAGCTGAAACTTATAGAAAATATATTTTTGAGATTGACAATTTTATTGAACATTATCTTCAAATTCTAAACTCTTAAATGGAATGATCAATTAAGGAGGAGAAAGAAAATTTCAGAAGGAGAGATCTTATGGAACTTAATCGCATAAATCTATAACTAAAGGAGAGAGACAGAATACTAAATGAAAAGTGATCCTAATACTCTCCAATATGTATCATCTGAAATTTAAATCTGAAAATCTTTATGATACACCTTGAGGCTTGTTATTTGGTTAATATATCTTATGCATAAATCATGAACCAAATTGCAAGTCAAACAGTTGATCTTAAGAGCCTCTAACTTAATGAAAAAGGGGGAGAATAATGTGTTGAATTTTCTTGAGTATCTCTCAGAAAATCTATTTTGGAATTCACTAATGAGTCTTAATTGGCTTGCTCTTTAGAACTTCAATTTTGTGCCAATTCAAATTTTTATGTATCAAATTGTGCTTATTTTTTAAGGAATAAAAGAATAAAGTCTTTAAAAGAGCTTTAAAAGAACCTTCAAAGCTTTGAACTTTATGTATACTCTAAGATATATCATAAATTGCATGAATTCATATTTTGGTATTTATGCCACAATATTTTTACACCATAAAAGAACTTTGCAATCATACTTAATATATTGGGCAAAAGATCTTAAATGAACAAGCTTTCATACTTATTATTGAAGAGAGGTCAGATTTCCATTCATGCTTTCTTTGAATATTATTTGTGGTACTTCTTGAATTAACTTAAGAAAGTTTCCACCTACACTTGATTTGAAAACTATCTTTGGAACCACATTCGATGTGTTCTCATTATAATTGGCTCTGATCTATGCTCATTAATCGCATTAATGTTTCATTATATTACAACCTTTTTGATGTAGTCAAAAAGGGGGAGAAATATCTGATTATATGCTCATAATGCTTTATGTTTTGAATTGAATACAAATCAGCTTAAATTGAAATATGTTGATTGTGTTAAGCTGATTAAATCTAAAGCATTATCATGAAGTATGTTTTAAATATATATGTTTTCTACTTCATGCAACTTAGCTATGCATTAGTTCTAGAACACAATATATTTTATATTGCACATACTCCAAGTTTTGTCATCATCAAAAAGGGGGAGACTGATGACCCAAAGATTGAGTTAAAGATTGATTTTGATGATCACAAAATCTTGAAGTATAATTACTAATGTTTGTGTTGCAAGAAGAAAGATAATTTATTTTGCAAGGAACATAGCAAGTTGGAAAAATACAAGAAGGCCTCAAAAGCTCTCAAAAAAAGTTGGAAGAAAGCTTCACTTCATTGGCCCAAGTTTTAAGTTCAAAGGATTCAAGTTGAAGGAGCAAATTCAAAGAAAGATTCAAAAGAATAGTCCTCGAGTCGACTCCGGAAAGTTTAGAGTCGACTCTGGCACTCTAGAGTTTCAAGAAACAGTGCTCGAGTCGACTCCGATACTCTACGAGTCGACTCCGACTGAGAACAAACAAAAAAACAGAAAGTTGATTTTCAGCGCTACAGTGATCTCGAGTCGACTCCAACTTCAGTGCTACAGTGCGGAGCCGACTCCCAGCTATAGTGCCGACAGACTACTATCACAAGTGACTCCTGTTTCAGCCGAGTCGACTCCTACTTCAGCCGAGTCGACTCCAGCACGCTGGGAGGCATAACGGCTAGTTTTTTCTTGATTCCAACGGCTCTATTTTTGTCTCTAACGGCTAGATTTTTGTTTCCACTCCCTCTAAAGCTATAAAATCAAGAGGAGAGCTAGGGAAGAGGGTATGGAAGTGGGAGAGAACATTTAGGGAAAAGATTTCAAAGAGATTACACGGAAAATCTCCCATAAGCACAAAAGGGCCATTCAAAGTAAAATAGAGAGAAGAAGAGCATCCAAGTGAATCCCAAAGCTTCCTCTCCATCCGTGTGCTGCCTCGGTGATCCTCTACTTCATGCAAAATCAGAAGAGGGTCAAGTAAAGAAGAAGCCGAGTTCCTCCATCTACAAATTTGTTTGAGGGCTTCTTCCCTTTACTTTACTTGTTTATATTTGCTATATTCGCTTATTTGAGAAGCTTGTACTTGATTTAAACTCTTGCTCTAAATATCTTGTAACTTGATTCAATCAAGGGATTGAATCAAGGGACTATAAGTTAATTTAGGATCAATTGCGTTCTAAAGCTATAGTATAATTGCTCTAGCTTAGTTTGTCACTACATTACTTATAATTACCTAGAGCTTAAGTAAGTAACATCTTATCATTCCGCTACATTCAATTTAAAGTAAAAAATTAGGAAACACAATTTTTAGAAAACCCAATTCACCCCCCCTCTTGGGTTGTCATCTTGGGCAACAAAAAGCATACCAAGTACACATTATCATATCTATGATCAATAAACAATAATGCCATGGATAAAAACTCTCAATCAAGCATATAGAGAATTCATAGATGTGGAGTGATTGATCATAACCCTATTTGATTTTGATGAGATCAAAGCATTTGAGTATATCTTTTGTTTACTAATGAATTCAATTGAGTGTTTCAGTGAAAATCTTGTCTAAGTGGTTCTAGACTTGGTTCATTATATTTTGGATAAGTTAAGAAGTCAGTTTGAACCAAAGTCTGAGACTCGAGTCGACTCTCGAGTATTACGAGTCGACTCCAAGCGTATCAGGATCACTGGCACGGGCTCGAGTCGACTCCTGACCATTACGAGTCGACTCCAACTTAGAACAGACAGACGAACAGAAGGACACAACTTAAAACCTGTCAACGAGTCGACTCCTGAAGTGCGCGAGTCGACTCCGATGTTCACCGAGTCGACTCCGGGGTAGTATGAGTCGACTCCAAGGAGTTACAGACAGAAAAGTCAGAGAGCGTTATTTCGACCCTGAGATTCGAGTCGACTCCTGTGGAACGCGAGTCGACTCCGATGGTTGGCAGGTCGACTCCAGAGAAAGCGAGAGTCGACTCTCAGTGGTACACAAAGAAAAAGTCAGAGAGGAGTTTTCGGACTCTGAGATTCGAGTCGACTCCCGCAATACTCGAGTCGACTCCGAGACAGCTCGACCCCAAAAAGACAGAAGACCGATTTACTGTCTCTGAGAGCCGAGTCGACTCCCAGACAGCTCGAGTCGACTCCAAGGCAGCGCTCCACCAAAAAGACAGAAGGCTATGTTTCGGAAACTGAGAGCCGAGTCGACTCCGGAGAAGTTCGAGTCGACTCCAAGACTGGACGAGCCAAAAGACAGAAGATCGGGAGTTCGGGCTCTGAGCGCCGAGTCGACTCCCGAGATTGTCGAGTCGACTCGAGTGGGCCAAGTTGAAAATTAGCCCCATGGATTTCATGAGATGAGCCGACTCCGAAAATGCCAAGTCAGCTCCAGAAATTGGCGAGTCGACTCCGGGTCAAGACGAGTCGACTCCCAGTCGAAGAGGCGACTTTAATTCAAATCCGGAACAGTTGCCGAGCCGACTCCAGAAATGCATGAGTCGACTCCCGCTACATCCGAGTCGACTCCTGATCGCGCGAGTCGACTCCGACCCCCAACGGACATATTGTCAGGTTGTGCAGAGTGTGCAGAATGGGCAGAAAAAGGTCTCTAACGGCTAGTTTCCGTGGGGGATGGCTTAAATAGCCACAGAGGACTGTAGCAAGACAGAGAAGCACCATTCCATTCAAAGAGATCAAGCTTTCATTCTCTGCAAGTTGGTTTTCAACGAAAAGAGGGAAGAGCGGCATTAACTTCATCCAACTTCGTCTTCCCAGCATTTAAAGAAGCCTCCTCCTGCATTCAAGTCGACCAGACATTCAAGAGGAGACCCGAAGTTCAAGAAGCCCTACTCTACTCCAACTCAAACGTGTTTGAGGGCTTCTAACTTCTCTTTTGTTTATATTGCTATTAATCCGCTTTTGAGAAGCTCTGTTTTTCTGTTACTCCTTTTTATTTCCATCTTGTCTTTGCTTGGTTCAATCGGGGGATTGAATCAAGAGTATTGAGGTTGGTTGGTGAGCCGAGGGTAAAACCAACGTGTAAGGGTTCGATTGTGATCCCGGAAAAACAATCGGGTTGGTTCTAGTCGGTGAGCCTGGGAAAACCGACCGAGTTCATTGTGAGCTCGTAAAACAACAAGTTTGGTTGTGAGCTTGGAAAACAACCGGCTGTAATCCAAGGGGTTATAGTGAATTTCCAAGTGAGACTTGGGGAGTGGACGTAGGAGCAAGGGTTAGCTCCGAACCACTATAAAACATTGTGTTTGTGATTGTTTGTCTCTCTCTATTTCTCTCATTTCATTCACAGCACATAACAACTAATTAATCATCTCACAAAAGCATTAATTAGTCATCCACAAAAGTTTTAATTTCAAAATTATTTTAAAACCCAATTCACCCCCCCTCTTGGGTTGTCTATCTGGGCAACAAGTGGTATCAGAGCCTAAACTCTTCTACCTTAGAGTCAAAGATCAAAATGACAACCCCATTTGGATCTTCCCACATTGAGGGTCAGTCAACCCAAAGACCCCCTTTCTTTAATGGATCCGACTACTCATATTGGAAGGCTAGGATGAGAATATTTATCCAAGCCCAAGATTATGAGATGTGGACCATTATAGTGAATGGACCATTCATCCCATCCATCTATGTAGAGGGTACCACTGTACCCAAACTCGAAAAGGATTGGGATGAGCATGACATGAGAAAGGCACAACTCAATTCCAAAGCAATGAATGTGCTTTACTGTGCCTTAGATAGGAATGAATTCAATAGAGTCTCTACTTGCAATTCTGCAAAAGAGATTTGGGATAGACTTGAAGTGACCCATGAGGGCACGAATCAAGTCAAAGAATCCAAAATAAATATCTTGGTTCATAAGTATGAACTATTTAAAATAGATTCTAATGAAACAATCACTTGCATGTTCACTAGATTCACTGACATTGTCAATGGCCTAAAAAGCCTTGGCAAAAACTATACTAACAGTGAGCTTGTCAGGAAGATACTTCGCTGTCTACCAAGGTCATGGGAAGCCAAGGTGACGGCAATCCAAGAAGCTAAGGACTTGAACAAGCTTCCACTTGAAGAGCTCCTTGGATCCTTAATGACTCACGAGCTAACCATGAAGCAACACAGCGAAGAAGAGTCCTCCCATAAGAAAAAGGTAATAGCTCTTAAATCTACATCATCTAACAAGGACTTGTCTTACAGTAGCAGCAGTGAAGAAGAGGATCATGAGGGAGATGATGATGAGGCTCTTCTAGTGCGCAAGTTCAGAAAATTCATCAACAATAAAAAGTCCTTTCATCAAAGGAGAGGTCCCTCAAATTCCTACCGCAAGGATAAAGGTAAGAAAAGGGAAAGTGAGGGGATTGGGTGTTATGAGTGCAAGAAACCGGGGCACATCCGAGCTGAGTGTCCCTTACTAAAGAAGGGGAGCAAATACAAGAAGAAGAAAGCTCTCGTCACCACCCTATCGGACTCCGACTCATCATCATCATCATCGGATGATGAACAAGAAGAAAAAGCCAATTTCTGCTTCATGGCCAATGAAAATGAGGTAACGTCCGAATCGCATCTAGATTTTACATTTGATGAATTGTATGATGCATTTAATGAACTAATGATTGAATATAAGGCCATAAATCTTAAGAATAAAGAGCTAAAGATAGCTAATCAATCATACCTACATAAATATGATAAATTAGTTAAGGATAAGGACTCTTTCACCAAAGAAAATTTAGAACTTAAGACAAGCAATCAACTCTTAACTTAAAAGACTAATACCTTGAGTAAAGATAATGAAAAACTAACTAAGAAAATTTCAGAACTTAAAAACAATAAACAAATTTTAAACGAGAATCTCATAAAAGATTTAAACATTATAAAAACCGAAAAACAAACTCTAACTAAAGAACTTGAAAAGTACAAATCTTTGGTTGAAAAGTTTACATATAGTTCTAAAAAATTAAATATGATACTTAATAGTCAACGAGCAGTATTTAATAGAGCGGGTTTAGGGTATAAACCAAAAAATAAGCAAAAACTTCTTAGTAACTTCTTTGTTAAAGCTGGGGAAAGTAAAACTAAGAAAATAACCTGTTTTTGTTGTGGAACCTTAGGACATAAAGCAAATGTGTGCGATTATAGAAAAGGTAAAACTAAAAGAAAAATTAAAAGGGTATGGGTTCCAAAAGGAACCAACATGACTAACCATGAAGCACCCAAGAAAACTTGGGTACCTAAGATTATATGATCTGCTTGTGTAGGAGTGTCTTGCAGCCAAGGTCAACAAAAATTGCTGGTACTTGGATAGTGGCTGTTCAAGATACATGACGGGTGACAAGGATCAATTCTTCACCCTTGAAGCTAAGAAGGGAGGTGCTGTGACTTTTGGAGACAACAACCAAGGTCACATCATTGGTATTGGTAAAGTTCAAATTACCCCTTCTACTTTTATTGATAATGTTAGATATGTTGATGGTCTTAAGCATAATTTATTAAGCATTAGTCAATTATGTGATAGAGGCTATAATGTTATGTTTAAACCATCACTATGCATCATAACAAACCCAAACGACAATAGTTTAGTTTTTAAAGGAATAAGACGTGGGAATGTGTATGTTGTAGATCTTGAGGATCTTGCCAAACACAACCCATGCTTAGTTGTTAATGAAACTAAGGACAATGATGCTAGTTGGCTATGGAACCGTAAGTTAGGTCATGCAAGCATGGACACAATATCTAAACTAGTTAAAAGAGATTCCGTGATAGGTTTGCCAAAACTAAGATTTGAAAAGAATAAAATATGTGAAGCTTGTCAATATGGCAAACAATCTAGGAACTCCTTTAAATCTATAAAATGTGTCTCTACCTCTAGACCTCTAGAATTATTACACATGGACCTATTCGGACCAACTAGAACAACAAGCCTAGGTGGAAATAAATATGGTCTAGTTATTGTAGATGATTATTCTAGATACACATGGGTCATGTTCTTAGCTCATAAGGATCAAGCATTTTCTGTTTTCAAAAAATTCCATAAGGAAGTAACCAATGCTAGAGATACCTCAGTAATAGCTATTAGAAGTGACCATAGTACCGAATTTGAAAATCAGTTATTTGATGAGTTTTGTAGTAAAAAGGGGATAACTCATAATTTCTCTGCACCTAGAACACCACAACAAAATGGAGTTGTGGAGAGGAAAAATAGAACTCTAGTGAAAATGGCTAGAACTATGTTATGTGAAAGTAACCTCCCTAAGTACTTTTGGGGAGAAGCCATCAACACTGCATGTCATATATTAAATAGAGTTCTATTGAGACCCATTATAAAGAAAACACCATACAAACTTTGGAAAAACAGAAAACCAAAGGTAAATTACTTTCATGTTTTTGGATGTAGGTGTTTTGTTCATAATAATGGAAAAGACAATCTAGGAAAATTTGATTCTAAATCTGATGAGGGCATATTCTTAGGATACTCTACAACTAGTAAAGCCTATAGAGTCTTTAATAAAAGAACCCTAGTTATAGAAGAATCCATACATGTTGTGTTTGATGATTCTAGTGATATTTCTTCTAGTAAGAGAGTTAATTTTGATGATGATACGGAAATTCTTGAAGAAAAGATTGATGAGATGACATTACAAGATAACAATCAAAAATTAATTGAAGATGCATCATCAAGCCAAGAGACTATAGTAGATCATGGGCTAACTAAGGCTTGGAGGTTTGCTCACGGGCATCCTAAGGAATTAATTCTAGATGATCCATCTCAACCCGTTAGGACTAGAGCATCTCTTAGGAACTTAAACAATCATCTAGCTTTTGTCTCACACTTTGAGCCCAAACACATAGAAGAAGCCGAAAATGATGTAAATTGGATAAATGCAAT
Source organism: Phoenix dactylifera (assembly GCF_009389715.1). Taxonomy (NCBI): domain Eukaryota; kingdom Viridiplantae; phylum Streptophyta; class Magnoliopsida; order Arecales; family Arecaceae; genus Phoenix; species Phoenix dactylifera. The sequence continues at coordinate 10,249,720 of NC_052403.1, forward strand.
GCAAGAAGAACTAAACCAATTTACTAGAAACAAGGTATGGAATCTAGTTGAAAGACCTTCTGAATATCCAATTATAGGTACAAAGTGGATTTATAAAAATAAACTTGATGAAAATGGAATTGTAATAAGGAATAAGGCTAGACTAGTAGCAAAGGGTTATAATCAAGAAGAAGGTATAGATTTTGATGAAACCTTTGCTCCTGTAGCTAGACTTGAAGCTATTAGATTATTATTAGCATATGCATGCTCTAAGGACTTCAAACTATTTCAGATGGATGTAAAAAGTGCATTTTTAAATGGATATATCAATGAGGAGGTATATGTAGAACAACCTCCTGGTTTTGAAAATCATCAATACCCTAATCACGTATATAAATTGAACAAAGCACTTCATGGTTTGAAACAAGCTCCTAGAGCATGGTGTGAAAGGCTTAGCAAATTCCTATTAGAACATGAGTTCTCTAGGGGTAATGTAGATACAACACTATTTCTGAAAAAGCAAAACAAAGATATGTTGTTAGTGCAGATTTATGTTGATGATATCATTTTCGGTGCTACTAACAACCGCCTCTGCGAAGAATTTGCTGATTTGATGCAGAGTGAATTTGAGATGAGCATGATGGGAGAGCTGAACTACTTCCTCGGGCTTCAAATCAAATAGTCCGAAGGAGGCATCTTCATCAATCAAGCCAAATACATCAAGGAGATGCTCAAGAAGTTTGATATGGAGGGAAACAAGTCAATCAGCACCCCCATGAGCTCATCATGTAAATTAGACCAAGATGAATCAGGTAAATCTGTAGATCAGAAACTATATAGAGGTATGATAGGATCTTTATTGTATCTTACTGCAAGTAGGCCTGATATCATGTTTAGTGTTTGCATGTGTGCAAGATATCAGTCTAATCCTAAGGAATCACATCTAATTGCAGTTAAGAGAATCTTTAAATACCTAATAGGAACTAAGAACATAGGTTTATGGTATTCTAAAGAATCTAGTCTGAACTTAATAGGATATACAGATTCAGACTTTGCTGGATGTAAACTTGATAGAAAAGCACCAGCGGGTCATGTCAATTCCTAGGAGAAAACCTAATCTCATGGTTTAGCAAGAAACAAAACTCGGTTGCATTATCTACTGCTGAAGCTGAATATGTTGCAGCCGGGAGTTGTTGTGCTCAAATCTTATGGATCAAACAACAATTAGAAGATTATGGCATTAAACAAGATAAAATACCCATTAATTGTGATAATACAAGTGCCATTAATCTAACTAAAAATCCAATTCAGCATTCAAGAACTAAACATATTGAGATAAGACATCACTTCATAAGAGATCATGTACTGAATGGTGATGTGACACTACAATTTGTTTGCACTGATGATCAATTAGCTGACATTTTTACAAAACCCCTAAGTGAAGAGAGATTTAGTGTGCTTAGGAGGGGATTAGGAGTGATTGATCCATCCTAGTGGTATTTTCCACTAGTTCACTGATTTTGATGATTAGATTTTAGCTAATATAGAGTTTCTTTTCAATGATCATCAAATCAGGCCATAATTTAGTGATTTTCCCTCATTTGGCACGAATATAGCATGATTTTAAGGTGCGTGCCAGGGTTCGAGACGACTCGAGCATGTTTCAGAGTCGGCTCGTAAGGGGGAGTCGACTCGCGCATTCACGGGAGTCGACTCGAGAACGATGGCAGCAGAGGGGGAGTCGACTCGCATACAGTCGGGAGTCGACTCGAGGTCAATAGGCGCATAAGAAGAGTCGACTCGCGCATATTTTGGAGTCGACTCGAGGTCGAGTCGACTCGCGACTCAGTGGAGTCGACTCGCAGTCGGGATCCGACTTTTTAACCCTAACTCCATCGGTTAGAAAACACTTATTTTCACCGCCGCCACTGTTCAAAACCCTAGAGCCTTCTCCTAGATCGTCTCCGGCCGTTCCTAGGTCCTTTTCCCGTCGATCCTTCATCGTCCATTAGGTTTTCATCCCATTCTAGGTCAACCATGCCTCGCAAAACCACTGTCCCAAGCCGGAAGAGGCCCCATTCCGCAACCGGCACCGAGCGACGCTCCAAAGCTCGGAACGATCCCGCGAGGGCACAACCTCCGGCTCGTTCCCCGCCGAGGGCCGTTCCCTCGAGGCCGTGTGCCGGGAAGGCGGTCTCCACCGGGAGATATGTCGATTTCGACTATCTCTCCCGGGAGGGCTTCACTATAGGAGATAGACTTAGGGCCCAGGGTTTAGAGTACTTTTGTTCCCTAGATCTCCCCACATATCCTGGCCTGATTAGAGAGTTCTATGGTACTGTCCATAGGGGGGATGGAGGAATAGAGGGAACCGTAGCCGGTGTCCCATTGTTTATTTCCGAGAATTTCATAGCCCAAATCCTCCACCTTCCACAGTTAGGGGTGGCTCCCACACATCCCGAAGATAGGACTGAGGCCCTTACGGCCATTCTAGGGCATCCACCCCAGTCCCCTTTAGATGAGGTGTCCGCCAGCTCACTTTCAGTTGAGTTGCGGCTCCTCTTGAGTATCCTTTCTAGGTCCCTCTTCCCGAAGACTGGCCGCTTCGACTTTGTATCTGAGAGAGACCTAGCCCTTATGTTCTACATCCTCCAGGACACCCCAATCAACTTCCCGAAACTTATGTATCGATATCTATGTGAGCCCCTAGATAGACCTAGGCTCACCCTCCTCTATGGCATGTTGTTCACCCTTATCTTTAGGGAGGCCGAGATCCCTATTCCTGAGGGGGAACCCTCTCGCGCATTGCGATGGACAGATCGCATGCGTCCGGGGACCCTACACAGGATGGGGTTTCGGAAGGTCGAGGGGACATGGGTTAGGAAGTCTTCTACCTCCACACGTACCACCAGACCTCTCCTTAGTCCTGAGCCAGACTCTGACTATCCTGACTTTCCCTCCACTTCTGCTCCTACCACCTCTGCCGGACCCTCCTTCTCAGCTCCACCACCCATGGAGGTCCGGATTGCTCCTGAGCAGCTCCTGGAGTTGCGGCAGGAGATTGTCAGAGACCTGCGGGATGATCTACTTCGGGAGCTCCGAGGTTCAGTGCCTGCTCCCACTCCTGCACCCACATCTTCTGAGTTGGTCCCTTCCTTGACAGCCGTGACTGACATGACGGCCCATGTACGGGAAGAGATCTACAATGTCCGGAGTTTGGTCCAGGCTCAGTTCTCCAGTATGAGTGAGGTCACGGGCATCACTCGGAAGATGCGCGATGACATCCGGAAGGACATGAGCACCACTACTCAGGGGGCCGAGCGCTTGTCGAATGTGCTCATCGACAAGCTGGACGCACTTCAGAAGTCGGTGACCGAGCTCGACACGATGCCATAGCAGGGCCACCTCGGCCATCATCCGACAGCTAGAGCACGTCACCAATGCGGTCCAAGCACTCGCTGAGCGCATGCCTCGGGACCGCATCCTCTTCGAGGAAGCCCTAGACATCGTTTTGTATTTTGACATGTATTGTTTTGCTTTACTTATTGTATTCTCAAATGTATTTACATACAAATCAATACAATGAGTATACATGTTCTCTTCAATTCCTGTGCAATTTAGTCTATGATTGATTGTGTGTTCTGCTTACCTCCTTTTTGATACGATGACAGAAAGGGGAGAAATACTTAAATACTTAATAGATATGTAAATGGAATCAACATAAAGGAATCAAATGAAAATTAAAGAAAATTAAAACATAATTTGTTCTTAGTGGATTTGGTACCTCGAGGCTCATTATCTCTCTGTTGGGGCTCCTAATGGAGTAATCTCCAGAATCTATTCAAGGATATTCGGAGATTAGCTGAATCCAACTCAAGAACAAATTGACAGATTTTCCTCTAAAAACCAAAAAATTTAAAGTCAAAAAAATTCAATACCTTAAAAGAAAATTCAGAGAATCAAAACATAGTAGAATGCATATGTTGAGGGGGAGAATCTGAATTTTTAAGAAAACTAAATCATTAAATATATATAAGCCAAACAATTGATTGCATGATATGAAGGCTTATATAATTCCAAATGAAAGGGGGAGCTTTAATTCCAAAATTTATTGTTTCACACCTTTCAAACTTGGATAAAATAAATAACCAGACATTTGAATTCATTTATAGTTTTTTATTTCCTTGGTTATTGAGCAATTTACTTTACATATACTCAATATTTTGTCATCATCAAAAAGGGGAGATTGTGGAGTGATTGATCATAACCCTATTTGATTTTGATGAGATCAAAGCATTTGAGTATATCCTTTGTTTACTAATGAATTCAATTGAGTGTTTCAGTGAAAATCTTGTCTAAGTGGTTCTAGACTTGGGTTCATTATATTTTGGATAAGTTAAGAAGTCAGTTTGAACCAAAGTCTGAGACTCGAGTCGACTCTCGAGTATTACGAGTCGACTCCAAGCGTATCAGGATTACTGGCACGGGCTCGAGTCGACTCCTGACCATTACGAGTCGACTCCAACTTAGAACAGACAGACGAACAGAAGGACACAACTTAAAACCTGTCAACGAGTCGACTCCTGAAGTGCGCGAGTCGACTCCGATGTTCACCGAGTCGACTCCGGGGTAGTATGAGTCGGACTCCAAGGAGTTTACAGACAGAAAAGTCAGGAGAGCGTTATTTCGACCCTGAGATTCGAGTCGACTCCTGTGGAACGCGAGTCGACTCGATGGTTGGCAGGTCGACTCCAGAGGAAAGCGAGAGTCGACTCTCAGTGGTACACAAAGAAAAGTCAGAAGGAGTTTTCGGACTCTGAAGATTCGAGTCGGACTCCCGCAATACTCGAGGTCGACTCCGAGACAGCTCGACCCCAAAAAGACAGAAGACCGATTTACTGTCTCTGAGAGCCGAGTCGGACTCCCAGACAGCTCGAGTCGACTCCAAGGCAAGCGCTCCACCAAAAAGGCAGAAGGCTATGTTTCGGGAAACTGAGAGCCGAGTCGACTCCGGAGAAGTTCGAGTCGACTCCAAGACTGGACGAGCCAAAAGACAGAGATCGGGAGTTCGGGCTCTGAGCGCCGAGTCGACTCCCGGGATGTCGAGTCGACTCGAGTGGGCCAAGTTGAAAATTAGCCCCATGGGATTTCATGAGATGAGCCGACTCCGAAAATGCCAAGTCAGCTCCAGAAGTTGGCGAGTCGACTCCGGCGTCAAGACGAGTCGACTCCCAGTCGAAGAAGCGACTTTAATTCAAATCCGGAACAGTTGCCGAGCCGACTCCAGAAATGGCATGAGTCGACTCCCGCTACAGCCGGAGTCGACTCCTGATCGCGCGAGTCGACTCCGACCCCCAACGGACATATTGTTAGGTTGTGCAGAGTTGCAGAATGGGCAGAAAAAGGTCTCTAACGGCTAGTTTCCGTGGGGGATGGCTTAAAATAGCCACAGAGGACTGTAGCAAGACAGAGAAGCACCATTCCATTTCAAAGAGATCAAGCTTTCATTCTCTGCAGTTGGTTTTCAACGAAAGAGGGAAGAGCGGCATGTAACTTCATCCAACTTCGTCTTCCCAGCCATTTAAAGAAGCCTTCCTCCTGCATTCAAGTCGACCAGACATTCAAGAGGAGACCCGAATTCAAGAAGCCCTACTCTACTCCAACTCAAACGTGTTTGAGGGCTTCTAACTTCTCTTTTGTTTATATTGCTATTAATCTGCTTTTGAGAAGCTCTGTTTTTCTGTTACTCCTTTTTATTTCCATCTTGTCTTTGCTTGGTTCCAATCGGGGGATTTGAATCAAGAGTATTGAGGTTGGTTGGTGAGCCGAGGGTAAAACCAACGTGTAAGGGTTCGATTGTGATCCCGGGAAAACAATCGGGTTGGTTCTAGTCGGTGAGCCTGGGGAAAACCGACCGAGTTCGTTGTGAGCTCGGTAAACAACAAGTTGGTTGTGAGCTTGGAAAACAACCGGCTGTAATCCAAGGGTTATAGTGGAATTCCCAAGTGAGACTTGGGGAGTGGACGTAGGAGCAAGGGTTAGCTCCGAACCACTATAAAATATTGTCTTGTGATTGTTTGTCTCTCTCTATTTCTCTCATTTCATTCACAGCACATAACAACTAATTAATCATTCTCACAAAAGCATTAATTAGTCATCCACAAAAAGTTTTAATTGCAAAATTATTTTAAAACCCAATTCACCCCCCCTCTGGGTTGTCTATCTGGCAACAATAGAGTTATCATTTAGCAACTTATCCAATAGTGAGTAAAGCATACTATAAAATGAAGTGATTTGATTTATATTTCCAAAAATATTTTTTATATCACAAAATTGATCAATACTTGCAATTCAGATTTTAATCAAATACTAAAGCAAAAATAATGATGAGATGCAAGGATTACTGATTTCATTATTATTATTTTTTATTTTAAAATTACTTTTCATAGTATATTTTAAGGTTTCATTTTTTGACGTGTGTCTAGAGCACCCATTTGTATGAAAGTTCTATTTGTTCCATGGGTATCTTGGCACACCTATGTCTACATCCTCATATTTTCATTTTGGGTACCCAAGCTTGCTTGGGGTCCTTGAGAGTTAGGACATATGGTTCCTTTTGGAACCCAAATCTGTTTAATAGTAATAACTTTACCATTTGATTTAATTGTACTAGAACTATAGGTAAGGTTGTTATGTCCATTCTTTTGATGTTTGAAATACGTTATCCTTTTTGATGATTGCTTGACAAATTTAAAACCTTTTTCTTTAGGGATTCATTGCTAAGTGAGGAGTTAAGCCAAATTTTGATTTATCAAAATCAGCATGTTGGCTTTCAAACATCATTTTTAATCTTTCTGAACTTACAGTGAACTTGTTAATAAGAGATTTCAGTTGGTCAACTTCTTCACTCAAGTTTTGGGTTTGTTTTGATTAAGCTATGATTTTTCTGAATCAATTCTTCTGAATTTAACCTTAAGCTTTTATTTTCAGAATTAGTTTGTCTTGTATTTCAGCAATTAGAATTTCTTTCTTTTGAAATTTGCAAATTTAGCTTTTTAAGATTTTTATTTTTCATAGCTAATTTTCTACATTCACCATACAATCATTGAAAAGCATTTAAAAGTTCATCATAAGAAAATTCTTCTTGAAAATTATTTGATGTAAAAGTAGATTCAGATTTTACCTTATCTTCTTGTGCCATAAAGCAAAAGTTAGTTACCTCTTGTAGTTCTTTGGAGCTAATATCATCATTGTTGCTCCAGCTTTCATTTCCTTGCTTGACTCTTCCTTGGTCAAAACTCTTCTTCCTTTTTATCTCTTTCTTTCTTTCTTCTTGCTTCCTCTTCTTCTTTGTCTTTAGGAAGCTTTTGAATTTTTTTTTTGTTGTTCTTTCTTCCTCGAGTCGACTCGGGTTTACTTGGAGTCGACTCGACTGACTTGAGAGGCGACTCGAGATCTTCGGGAGACGTCTCGTTCTCAGAGGCCGAAGAGTTTGTTTTCTGTCTTTTGAACTGTCCTGCCTCGGAGTCGATCGGGCTTTATTGGAGTCGACTCGGCTAACTTGGGGGTCGACTCTGAAATACTGGAGTCGACTCGTTCACAGGGTCTCCAAAACTGAGTCTCTGCCTTTCAGACTGTTTTCCTCTAGGAGTCGACTCGGACAAACTGGGAGTCGACTCGGCTGATGTGGGAGATTCTGCAGTCTCACTATTAGTATGTAATTGAAGCACATGTGAGCTAATTTGAGATTTATCATAAATAATTTCTAAAGTATCCCAGATTTCTTTAGCAGATAAGCATGCAGAAATCTTATTAAATATAGTTTCATGGATAGCACAATATAGTATGTTCATAGCATTAGCATTCAATTGTGCTAAGTCTTTTTCATTAATAGTTTGAGAGAGTGTGTGAAGGTCATTTATTATGATATTCCATAAGTAATAGTTTTGTGATTGAATAAAAATGCGCATGCGTGCTTCCAATATATGTAGTCTATGCCATTAAATAGTGGAGGCCTATTAATTAATTGTCCCTCTTCTAGAAGACTATCTATTTAAGTTGTCATGATCTTTGGTTTTTGATCGTGAGATCAATAATTAATCTTAGAGCACCTGCTCTGATACCACTTGTTGCCCAAGGTGACAACCCAAGAGGGGGGTGAATTGGGTTTTCTAAATTATGTTTCCTAATTTTTACTTTGAATAGAATGCAGCGGAATAATAAGATGTTATTTACTTAAGCTCTAGGCAATTACAAGTAAGCAGTGGAAAATTAAGCTAGAGCAATTATACTATGGCTTTAGGGTGCAATTGATCTAAAATTAACATATAGTTGTATGATCAATTTTAATCTATGTGTATGGTAGAATGGAGTGGAGCTAAGCAACTCTAAACAATCACTTATAACTCTATAGAAAACAAAGCTAGAGATATTACACAATCAAGCATGAATGTAAGGCATGAAATACAAGAGATAAGGCATCACAAACACAAAGATGTATAGTGGTTCGGTGCACCCAGCACCTACATCCACTCCCCAAGACCTCTTGGGAATTTCACTATAATCCCTCAGATTACAGTCGGTTGTTTTCACAGGCTCACCGACTAGAACCAACCGATTGTTTTCACGGGCTCACAATCCAACCCAGTTGGTTTTTCAAAAGGCTCACCAACCACAACCTTACAACGATTGTTTTCCGGGTTCACAATCAACCCAGTTGGTTTTCCCAAAGGCTCACCAACCACAACCTTACAAAGTTGGTTTTTCCTTTGGCTCACCAACAAACCTTAACCCCTTGATTCAATCCCTTGATTGAATCAAGTTACAAGATAATAGAGCAAGAGTTTAAATCAAATACAAGCTTCTCAAATAAGCAAATATAGCAAATATAAATAAGTAAAGTAAAGAGATGAAGCCCTCAAACAAATTTGTAGATGGAGGAACTCGGCTTCTTCTTTACTTGACCCTCTTCTGATTTTGCACGAAGTAGAGGATCACCGAGGCAGCACACGGATGGAGAGGAAGCTTTGGGATTCACTTGGATGCTCTTCTTCTCTTTATTTTGCTTTGAATGGCCCTTTTGTGCTTTTGGAAGATTTTCTTGTAATCTCTTTGAAATCTCTTCCCTAAATGTTCTCTCCCACTTCCATATCTTCTCCCCTAGCTCTCCTCTTTTTTATAGCTTTAGATGGCGTGGAAACAAGAATTTAGCCGTTAGAGACGAAAATAGAGCCGTTGGACACAGTCTGTACCTCCTGACAATATTTCCGTTGGGATCGGAGTCGACTCGCGCGATCAGGAGTCGACTCGCCTGTTGCAGGAGTCGACTCGTGCTTGACTGGAGACGACTCGGCCACTGTTCCAAATTTGAATTAATGTGCATGCCTTGTCCTCGGGTCGACTCGGTCCAAACTGGAGTCGACTCGCCAATAGCTGGAGACGACTCGGGCACTTGGGGTCGGCTCATTCTCAGGAATCCAGAGGACATACTTTCTGATTTTCTTCCTCGAGTCGACTCAGATTCTCTTCGAGTCGACTCGGCTCTCAGAGCCCGAAAACTGATCCTCTGTCTTTGGAGTTGAACTGCCTCGGAGTCGACTCGGACTTTGCGGGAGTCGACTCGGCTCTCAGTGTCCGAAATTGTCTCTCTGACTTTTTGCCTTGCTTTTCTCTGGGAGTCGACTCTTGCACAATTAGGAGTCGACTCGCCTCACTTCGGAGTCGACTCGTGGTCCTCTGGAGTCGGCTCGGTTGCAGGGTCTAAAATTCATTGTTCTGTCTTTCCTCTATTACTCTTTTGAGTCGACTCGGAAAGTCGGAAGTCGACTCGGCATGTATCGGAGTCGACTCTAATTTTCGAGGAGTCGACTCGAAAACTATTCTTTTGAATTTTTCTTTAGAATTTGCTCCTCCAACTTGAATACTTTAAACTTGAAACTTGGGCCAATAAATTGTAGCTTTCTTCCAACTTTTCTTGAGAGCTTTGGAGGCCTTCTTGTATTCTTCCAACTTGCTATGTTCCTTGCAAAATAAATATCTTTCTCCTTGCAACACAAACATTAGTATTTATACTTCAAGGTTTTGTGATCATCAAAATCAATCTTTAAATCAATCTTTGGGTCATCACCTAAGAGGGTCGACCCCAGAAAAGATTGAGTCGACCCCACTGAAGCTTGAGTTGACCCCAAGAGAAGCTGAGTCGGCCCCATCCCAGAATGACGGAAAGACAACTCTCTGGAAACCCTGAGAGGGTCGACTCCAGAAAAGTTTGAGTCGACCCCACTGCAGCCGGAGCCGACCCTAAAAAAACTTGAGTCGACCCCAGTCTGAGGAACAGTAACTTGAGTCGACCCTAGATTTGCTTGGGTTGACCCCAGCACGACTGACAACATAACAATTAGTTCTGCAGAAGTACTTTTTGAGTCTCTAACGGCTAGAAACGGCTAGTTTCTCCATTCAAACAGTTAGAGAGGTACTATTAGAGGTTGGAGAAGTATTTAAGGGGCACTATTCATCAATGGAAAGAATCTTTTACAATTAAAAGAGCATTCAAGTGAAAACCCTAGTTTTCAAGTGTTTCATCAATTTGCTTCATTCCAAAGTCAGAAGAAGGTGGTTGAGCACATTTAAAGAGAAATCAAGAGCTCCACCAAACCTTGAAGAGTGAAGCAATCTCAGCGAAGAAAAGAAAAGCGTCTTCAAAGAGATAATATCTTTCTTTTTTTCTCCTTAGTGCAAATTTGATTTATATGCTCATTTAGGAGCATTGTTTTTTGTGTTCTTAATATTGTTGTAATGTTTGTTGGTGAGCCCGTAAAACCAACGGAATAAGTTACTAGTGAGCCCGAAAAACCAACATAGGTTTTTGGTGAGTCCGAAAAACCAATTGTAAAGATTTTTAGATTGTGAGCCCGGAAAACAATCCAACTGTAATCCGAGGGATTATAGTGAATTTCCAAGGGGACGCTTGGGGAGTGGATGTAGATGCCGTGGGGTGCACCGAACTACTATACTTCTTGTATGTTTGTACTATCTTGTTTGTGTTTTCAATTTCACATACACACTTGACACTAACTAAATCACAGACACACATCCATTAAGAAGAGTTAAGATCGAAAGAATTTAGAAAACTCAATTCATGCCCCCCCTCTTGGGTTGTCACTTTGGGCAACAAGTGGTATCAGAGCAGGAGCTCTTGTATTAATTATTGATCCAACAATCAAGAACCAAAGATCATGACAACTCACATAGGTAGCTCTCTATCCGAGGGACAATCAACAAATAGACCATCCTTATTTAATGGCACTAACTACACATATTGGAAAGCACGAATGAAAATATTCATACAAGCACTAGACTATGATATATGGGGAATCATAGTCGAAGGACCACACATACCCACCATTAGCTTAAATGGCATGGTCATCCCTAAGCCACAAAAAGAATGAGATGATAATGATAAGAGGATGGCTCAACTAAATGTCAAAGCCATGAATGTCCTCTATTGCTCACTTGATGCAAATGAGTTTAATAGGATATCAACTTGTAATTCAGCTAAAAATTTGGGATAGGTTAGAAGTCACACATGAGGAAACTAATCAAGTAAAAGAGTCAAAAATAAATATGCTAGTTTATAAATATGAATTGTTTAAAATGGAGTCTATTGAGCCTATAATTGAGATGTTCACTAGGTTTACAGACATTATAAATGATCTTAAGAGCTTAGGTAAATCATATACTAACTCTGAATTGGTGAGGAAAATTCTTTGGTCTCTTCCAAGGATGTGGAAGGCCAAGGTAACTACTATTCAAGAGGCCAAGGACCTCAACACTCTACAGTTAGAAGAACTTCTAGGGTCCCTCATGACCCATGAGCTAACAATGAAGCAAAATTTGGAAGAAGAAGGCAAGAAAAAGAAGACAATTGCCTTGAAGTCCACAATCCCCAAAGAAGATACTGAGTCGGATGAGTCCGATGATGAAGAAGGGTATGATAAAGAAGAAGCAGCAATGCTTGCCAAGAAGTATAGAAAGTTCATAAGAAACAAGAAAGGATTTCACAAAAGAAAGCCATTCTCTAAAGGCAACACAAGCAAAGAAAAGAGTAAAGACAAAGAAAAAGAAAGAGAAGTGCCAATCTGTTATGAATATAATAAGCCCGGGTACTTCAAAATAGATTGTCCACAATTGAAATGGATGGCAAGAAAACTCAAAAAGAAAGCTCTCATGGCTGAATGGAGTGAGAGTGAGGAATCTAGTTCAGAAGAGGAAGATCAGCAACATACAGCTCAAGTGTGCTACATGGCAAACGACGATCAAGTAGATGCTGAACTTGATTGTGATTTTACAGTAGATAAAATTACATGATGCTTTTCTAGACCTAAAGGAAAAACATAAGAAACTAATTCACAAACATAAAATATTAAAGAATGAAAATCAGATTCTTATGGTAGAAAAATCAAAACTATCTAATAATCATGAAACTGAAAAATTAATTAAAGAAAATAGTGAACTAAAGAAAGTGGTTAAAAAATATAAATCCTGAAAGTGCATCCTAGGTTCTTCGGTGTTTAGCATGCTGAATTTTTTTTTTTTGGAAAACCATGGCTGAACCTGATCGGGATACCTATATACCCCTTCATAAGAGGGATCAAGCCACACGTAGTTCTTTTTAAGTTTCAAAAACGCAGCGAAAAAATAAATCAAACAATTTAATTCATGCATGTTTACAAGATCAAATCTAGAAATCAGCACATTAAGAACACATAGGATTATGCCGGAATCGTTTAAACAATTATGCTAAAACTTTTATGCATGATTAACTATCAGATCTGAAACTTAAGAACTCTATTCAAATTAATCTCCGAATATCCATCGAATGGATTCTGGAGATATCTCCGTGAGGAGCCCCAAAAGAGGGTAAAACCTCGAAAAATCGGACCTAGACCTTGACACCATAATAAATGATTAATGCTAGATTAATACCTTTTATGATGGATGAAAGTTGTGGATCTGATCCTTGACTTCGCAGCCACACACACGAATGGCCTCTACGAGAAGTACACGCGAAGCCCTGAAGGATCTTATTCCGCAACAGTGCTAGCAGCTGCAGAACACTTGAAAGCTGAAATCTGCTCGCCGAGATTCAATCAACTCTTGATCAATCGTCTTGAAGCAGATGGAGATGAGGTTTGTAAGGAAAGTAGAGAACTCAGATCTGATCTTGAATCTTTTAGAAATTCACCCTGAAAACCCTATCTAAAATGGAGAAGAAGAGGAGGAGGAGGCGTGTGAGGAAGAAGGCTGCAATGGATGATTTGCCGGCGCCCATGTTTGACCCCTTTTAATGGCCTCCGAATTTCATTCAAAATTCAAAAATTATCTTCAGAAAACATCCTTTAGTTGGCGCATGCAATGGAATAGGAACAACCCAAATCAGATCTCAACCAAATCTGATTTAAATTCAAATTTTAAACACATGTGCAAGAGGGGAGGAATTTGAAATCCATGCGGCAGAATTTTTCTTCCTCTTCTCGCATATATTTCATTTTGTTTTTATATATTATGTACTAGTAATTAGTGTATAAAAGTATAAAATACTTACAATCAATATTTTATTTAAAAAGAACATTCTTTGAAATTCGAATTTAAATAATTCAGAGGTTCACACGCTAGCTAGAGAAGTTATTTGATGTATGAAATCATTTAATATATTGCTTAATGTTTGAATTCAAATTCAAACAACAAACAATGTCGCCATGTGTCAAGCAATGGGTCCATGCGCCATGCAATAATTTTGGTTTATTTAAAATTCATGAAATCCAATTCCATGTCACCACTAATTGCCACATCATCTGAGCCTAATCCTCTTGGTTGCACCTAATCAAATTTGGTCAAATTCAATTAAAACAAAGCAATTTGGTTGAACCCAATCTAATCAGGTAGACCCTGATTGAGCTCAAATTGAATCCAATTCAATTTTGGCTCATCCAAACTCAATCAAATTGAATTAATTACTTTGTGTTGACCTAATCCAATTAGGTCAATCCCAATTAAGAACAAATTAATTTAAAATTAATTTGATCAGCTTAAGTCCTTTTGGTTCTGACCTAATCCAATCAGGTAAAACCCTGATTGAGCCCAAAGTTGAATCCAATTCAATTTGGCTCATCCTTAGCTCAATTACTCAATCAAATTGAGTTTATTATAATTTAATTACTAATTAATCCTCCAATAATTACTTTAATTATTTTATAAGATAATTTGCCAATCAAATTGACCAAATTATCCCTGAATGATTCTTAATCATTCATCAGCCTTCTTGATCAATCAGGAATCTTCTATGCGTGTGACCTCATAGGTTCGAACCTAAGCCGGTAGTATAGGAACGACTTCCTACACTAATCGATGTGACCATCTAGCAATGGTACCCGACGTCCGGATAGGCCGAATATATGCGAAGCAAATATTCTGGAACCCTGAACTATGGTTACTGTATAATTCAATCCCTTTGACTCCTAATGCCAGGATGACTTAGAGCTCACTGTCAACCCTATAATTAGTACATCCATTATGTGATTAACTTTAGATATCCCGTGACTCCTCACTGGATTACCCTGGCCAAGGTTTTGCTAAATTAATCACAAGACATTATCTCCTGTTTCAGGAGGGGTCAATTCCATCTTGACTCACAACTGACTACGCAAGTACTTGACTGCACCCAGTGACCTTCCGTCACTGAATTAGAAATTCAGGTAGTCCGGTACCAAAGTACAGTGAGTTGCTTGCTAGTCACAGGTTGCGGTCTCAGGTCAGAGGGCCAAACTTATACCCATATCCACTCGGAACATCTCTCGACAGTAGAGCGTTCCGGAATTGGTCACGTTCAGTGAAATGTACTCCTACACTTCACCTGTGTAGCATACCAGTGTCTCCACACTCCTTGGTTAAGAGGACAACCAACGTATATGTCACACAACGACCTAATCTCGATAATTTGTCCTAGTAACAACATATCATTTGGTCGCGAACAAGTTTAAGGACTCAAAGATAAATCCTCCTTTATCATAATAAGTCCTAAGGACTTCATCATATAAGAGTTCATTTGAAGATGAAATGATGAATAATGCCAAAAAATTTTATTAATTTGTCAATTCATTTACAAAATTCAATCATCAATATGCTGACGATTGACATTTAGGATACAATTCCCAACAACTCCCACTTAGCCTAAAGCCAATCGGCACAGTATCTAATACCCATCTTCGACTTGTGTTCGTTGAACTCTTTGATGCCGAGGACTTTGGTAAATGGGTCAGCCAGATTTTCTTTGTGTCAATCTTCTGAAGATCAATATCACCTCGTTCGAATCTCTCGAACCAGGTGTAGCGACGTAGAATATGCTTGGTCCGCTGATGTGCTTTGGGTTCTCTTGCTTGAGCTATGGCCCAGTATTGTCACAAAATACAGGCACTGGACCATCAATGGAAGGTGTCACTCCAAGCTCGGTGATGAACTTCCGCAACCATACAGCTTCCTTGGCGGCATCAGATGCTGCAATATTCTGCTTCACATGTAGAATCTGCCACTGTATGCTGCTTGGAACTCTTCCAGCAGATGGCCCCACCCTTAAGAGTGAAGATATATCCGACACGCTCTTGCTATCATCTTGATCTGACTGAAAACTTGAATCGGTATATCCCTCAAGTTTTAAGTCAGAATCACCATAGACAAGCCACTGATCTTTAGTATTTCTCAAATACTTAAGGATGGTTTTTACAACCTTCCAGTGGTTGCTACCTGGATCAGACTGGTCACTACTCCTAGTGAGTATGCCACGTCTGGTCTAGTACATGTCATGGCATACATTATAGATCCCACTGCCGAAGCATATGGAATTCTATCCATACTCTCTCTTTCTTGAGGTTGTCGGACAATCCCTTTTAGAGAGGTTAATTCCATGGCCCATGGAAGATAGCCTTTCTTGGAATTAATCATACTGAACCTTTTCAGTATAGTATCAATGTATGTGGATTGGGATAATCCAAGCAATCTTCTAGATCTATCTCTATAGATCTTCATCCCTAGGATGTAAGATGCTTCTCCCAAATCCTTCATGGCAAATTGAGATGATAGCCAAACCTTTATTCCTTGTAATGCAGGAATGTCATTCCGATTAAAAGAATGTCATCCACATACAAAAAAAAATATAATAACTGAACCATTTGCCCATTTATAAATGCAAGGTTCCTCTTCATTCTTAATGAAGCCATATTTTGATTACCTTATCAAACGTATATTCCAACTCCGTGAAGCTTGCTTTAATCCATAAATGGATTTTTGAAGCTTGCACACTTAGACTCATCTGCAGATAAAACCTTCAGGTTGTATCATATACACTTCTCTTCTAAATCTCCATTTAGAAATGCGGTCTTTACATCCATTTGCCAGATTTCATATCTAATGTGCTGCTATCGCAAGCACAATCCGAATGGACTTGAGCATTGCCACAGGAGAAAACGTCTCGTCATAGTCAATACCATAACGTTGACGATATCCCTTGGCAACCAGACGGGCTTTATAGGTCTCTACCTTTCCGTCTGCGCCCCGTTTTCTTTTGAAAATCCACTTACACCCTATGGGTTTAATCCCTTCGGGTGGGTCAACTAATGTCCATACATCATTGACCTTCATGGATTCCATTTCGGATTGCATGGCTCCAAGCCATGCATCAGAGTCATGCCTCTGCATAGCATCCATATAGGTGATCGGATCCTCATCGTTTTCATCAAGTTCGACAGGATCCCCGTCCCGGACCAAGAAACCGTAGTATCTGTCCGGCTGACGTGGTACTCTACCTGATCGCCTTAATGGTGCATCTAAGATGGGTTCTGGATCTGATCTAATCAAATCCGACTCAACTGGTTCAGTAGATGGTGTCGGATCTTCTACATGTTGAACTTCCCTAAGCTCAACATTAGAGCTTTTAGTTCCTTCACTAAGGAATTCTTTCTCTAAGAAAACAGCTCTATTGCTTACGAACAACTTTTGTTCTTCAAAGTAGAAGTAATATCCTTTAGTTTCTTTAGGATAACCAACAAAGAAACATTTGTCAGACTTGGGTTCAAGTTTGTCTGTCTTCAAACGTTTGACGTACGCCGGACACCCCCAAACCCTAAGGTGAGAGAGCATCGGCTTACGTCCAGTCCACATCTCATGTGGTGTTTTATTTACAGACTTACTTGGAACCTTATTTAGAATGTAGCAGGCTGACTCAAGTGCATATCCCCAAAAGGATATGGGCAGACGCAAACCCCATCATGGATCGAACCATGTCTAACAGAGTTCGATTTCTCCTTTCTGATACACCTTATACTATGGTGTACCAGGAGGAGTCCATTGGAGAGAATCCCATTCTCTCCAGATATGTCAAAAACTCATTGGAAAGGTATTCACCTCCTCGATCTGATCGAAGAGTTTTAATACTCTTTCCAGTTTGTTTTTCTACTTCATTACGATACAATTTGAACATTTCAAATGCTTCAGATTTATGTCTCATTAAATAGACATAACCATACCTAGAAAGGTCGTCTGTAAACGTAATGAAATATGAATACCCACCTCTAGCATCTGTGCTCATTGGCCCACATACATCAGAATGTACAAGGGTCAATAAATCACTGGCTCGTTCACCTTTTCCGGTAAAAGGTGATTTGGTCATCTTACCAAGAAGACATGACTCACAGGTTGTCAATGATTCACAATCATTAACATTGAGGATTCCCTCTTTACTTAACCTGTTCATCCTGTTCTTGTTAATATGACCTAGCCTATGATGCCAAAGGTAGACATCCGTGACATTATCTATTCTAGGACGCTTACTTGACGTGTACATTACATTAACAGGTTGTGATAACAAGTAGATGCCATTGCTCAATTGTCCATTCATTACAGTAACACCATTCATAATGATATCACAAGAACATTTCTTTATTGAAATTTCATAACCGTTCATGGCCAAAAGGCCTACGGAAATTACATTCAATAAGAATAGGACAATAGTGACAATCACTCAAGACAACTACATGAGAATTGAAAACAAGTTTGAGATTTCCTAAAGCTAGAACTGGAACAGATCTTCCATCTCCAACATTCAGAATCTCTCGCTGTTTTCAAATCTCTCATTGACCTGAAGTCCTTGCAACGAATTGCATATATTAAACGGACTTCCAGTATCTAATACCCAGGTCGAATTATCACATATAGAGAAATTACAAGGTGTTATCATATAAATACCTTGATCAGCAACTGATTGCCCTTTTCTCTTGCTTAGCCTGTTCGGGTCAAGTGAGGTAAGGTACTGAGGACAATTCCTCTTCCAATGCCCCTGCTTCTTACAATAGAAGCATTCTGCCTGACTTTGGTCATCCTTAATCCTTTTGGTCTGACTATGCTGAGTTTTCAGCTTTCTATACCAATTATTGAAGTTGGGACCAGTCAACTTGTCATTATCCAATAATGAGCGAAGTGACAAACTTGTGGCCATTTCTACATAAAAGAAAATTTGGCTATTAGTATATGAATTGACTAAACACAGTAGACTTGGACTTTAGTCTAAAGATACTCCCACTATTTTATACAAATTGGTAGCCTCTACCTCCAATTCGAAAAATTACTCCTAATTCTTTAGTGGGCACTAGAACCCAATAGATCGCATATAGGCCCGAGTGTGGCTCGGCTAACCCATATGCACCTATTGGTAGGTTCTAAACCAGTTGCTTCACCAAGCAACTTCTAGTGATAATTTTGCCCTAGGTTCTTCGGCAGGCGTGTGGCGCCTCCACCGAATACCCTAGTCAGGTCCAACCATTAAATGATAGGGTTAAGTCTAATCAACTAATAGACGACCAAGCCCGAGTGTGGCTCGGCTCACCTGACCGCCTATTGAAGGTACACTTAACTCATCATATATTGAATGACAATTCCAATGCTTGATAAGTACCAGGCGTGTCGCGCCTCCAATAATTATCAAAACATTGGACCCATTATCACCCAACTTAATGGGAGGCTATGACCTAGTTATCCCCATAACCATTTCATTTTAAGGACCTAATAATTTTAGAGGATTTCATAATTAGGATAGATGAGAAGATCCGGTTAGTCTAATTTCTCCCACTGACTTCACCAAATCAGATTAGACTCAAACCGGTTAAGGAGCACCTAAATCAGTCAAACTGATTTTTTATAGGCATGGGCTAACTCGAATCATTAAGTGATCCAATCAAAATGTGATTGACCATGTCGGCCAGGTAAGTGAGATCGGTGGAAGGGATATGCCATTAACTCACAAAGACGAATCAGTGCGAGTAGCTCCCAATTAAAAACCACCGGTCAAAACTGCCAAACTTACCTTAGACACCGACTGGTTAATCAATTTCGATTTGATTACTCAAATGACTCGGGCTACACCTCTGAGCCTAAATCAAGTTCCATCTTGGTCTAATCAAAGACATGGACTTGATCCATCTACAACTATTGTAAATTGACCTAGAATTTTCTTGACCTAATCTAGTTACTACTTAATTAGATTTGATCAATTAATTCTATTGTCCATGTATGATTCTAACCTTAGGTCTAACCCAATCCTAGAACTTGATTCAAGCTAACCCATATGCCCAAAGAATTATGCAATGTCAATTAATTGAGTTACAATTCTATTTCATAACACTTAATTCTCAATTAAGTTTAGACTTATGAAAGTTTTGATCATTGCATATTTCTTTTTAATTACATATTAATTAATCTTTCAGTTCTTAAAACATATTTTCAGATCTGAGTTTTTGTAATTAATCACATGTAATCAGATTTAATTCATGTTTAAGTCATTATGTTTTATGTTCATGCATCACATATACATAACAACATGAATTAATACAAACAACATACATCTTATGTATTTTTTTTTTTTATTTTCAGATCTGATTTTCATTAAAATCAGAGATCATATGAATCATAAATTTATTTAGATCTAATCTAAACAATATTATGATTTCAGATTTATTTATGTTACAAATCTTAACACAAACATGCATCATATGCATCCAAAATTTCAGATCTACTTAATCATGCATAATCAGCAATTAAATCAATCATAAAAATACTTTAGATCTAATCTAACATGTTAATGATTTCAGATTTAATTGCAAGAATTAAAACATAAAAGTTTAAACATGAACCTGGCTCTGATACCACTGAAAGTGAATCCTAGGTTCTTCGGTGTTTAGCATGCTGATTTTTTTTTTTTTTGAAAACCATGGCTGAACCTGATCGGGTTGCCTACGTACCCCTTCATAAGGGGGATCAAGCCATACGTAGTTCTTTTTAAGTTTTAAAATGCAGAAAAATCGAATCAAACAATTTAATTCATGCATGCTTACAAGATCAAATCTAGAAATCAGCACCTTAAGAACACATAGGATTATGCCGGAATCGTTTAAACAATTATGCTAAAACTTTATGCATGATTAACTATCAGATCTGAAACTTAAGAACTCTATTCCAATTAATCTCCGAATATCCATCGAATGGATTCTGGAGATATCTCCGTGAGGAGCCCCAAAAGAGGGTAAAACCTCGGGAATCAGACCTAGATCTTGACACCATAATAAATGATTAATGCTAGATTAATACCTTTTATGATGGATGAAAGTTGTGGATCTGATCCTGACTTCGCAGCCACGCACACGAATGGCCTCTACGAGAAGTACACGCGAAGTCCTGAAGGATCTTCTTCCGCAACAGCTAGCAGCTGCAGAACACTTGAAAGCTGAAATCTGCCGCCGGATTCAATCAACTCTTGATCAATCGTCTTGAAGCAGCAGATGGGATTTGTAAGAAAGTAGAGGACTCAGATCTGATCTTGAATCTTCTAGATATTCACCCTGAAAACCCTATCTAAAATGGAGAAAAGAGAGAGGAGGCGGGTGAGGAAGAAGGCTGCAATGGATGTTTTTGCCCATGTTTGACCCCTTTTAATGGCCTCCGAATTTTCATTCAAAATTCAAAATTATTTTCAGAAAACCTTTTAGTTGGCACATGCAAAGGAATAGGAACAACCCAAATCAGATCTCAACCAAATCTGATTTAAATTCAAATTTTAAACACATGTGCAAGAGGGAAGGAATTTGAAATCCATGCGGCAGAATTTTCCTTCCTTTGTCGCATATATTTCATTTGAAATTGAATTTAAATGATTCGAGTTCACATGCCAGCTAGAAAAGTTACTTGATTATGAAATCATTTAATATATTGCTTAATATTTGAATTCAAATTCAAACAACAAACAATGTCGCCATGTGTCAAGCAATGGGTCCATGCGCCATGCAATAATTTTGGTTTATTTAAAATTCATGAAATCCAATTCCATGTCACCACTAATTGCCACATCATCTGCCTAATCCTCTTGGGTTGCACCTAATCAAATTTGGTCAAACTGGATTAAAACAAAGCAATTTGGTTGAACCCAATCTAATCAGGTCAGACCCTGATTGAGCTCAAATTGAATCCAATTCAATTTTTGGCTCATCCAAACTCAATCAAATTGAATTAATTACTTTGTGGACCTAATCCAATTAGGTCAATCCCCAATTAAGAAAAATTAATTTAAAATTAATTTGATCAGCTTAAGTCCTTTTTGGTTCTGACCTAATCCAATCAGGTCAAAATCCTGATTGAGCCCAAACTTGAATCCAATTCAATTTGGCTCATCCTTAGCTCAATTACTCAATCAAATTGAGTTTATTAGTAATTTAATTACTAATTAATCTCAATAATTACTTTAATTATTTTATAAGATAATTTCAATCAAATTGACCAAATTACCCCTGAATGATTCTTAATCATTCATCAGCTTTTTGATCATCAGGAACTATGCGTGTGACCTCATAGGTTCGAACCTAAGCCGGTAGTATAGGAACGACTTCTACACTAATCGATGTGACCATCTAGCAATGGTACCCGACGTCCGAATAGGCCAAATATATGCGAAGAAATATTATGGAACCCTGAACTATGGTTACTGTATAATTCAATCCCTTTGACTCCTAATGCCAGGATGACTTAGAGCTCACTGTCAACCCTATAATTAGTACATCCATTATGTGATTAACTTTAGATATCCCGTGACTCCTCACTGGGATTATCCTGCCAAGGTTTTGCTAAATTAATCACAAGACATTATGTCTTGTTTCTAGGAGGGGTCAATTCCATCTCGACTCACAACTGACTACGCAAGTACTTGATTACACCCAGTGACCTTCCGTCACTGAATTAGAAATTCAGTAGTCCGGTACCAAAGTACAATGAGTTGCTTGCTAGTCATAGGTTGCGGTCTCAGGTCAGAGGGCCAAACTTATACCCATATCCACTTCGGAACATCTCTTGACAGTAGAGCGTTCCGAATTGGTCACGTTCAGTGAAATGTACTCCTACACTTCACCTGTGTGGCATAGTGTCTCCACACTCTTGGTTAAGAGGACAACCAACGTATATGTCACAGAACGACCTAATCTCGATAATGCTGTTCCTTGTCACAACATATCATTTGGTCGCGAACTAGTTTAAGGACTCGAAGATAAATCTCTTTTATTATAATAAGTCCTGAGGACTTCATCATATAAGAGTTCATTTGAAGATGTAAAATGATGAATAATACCAAAACATACTTTATTGATTTGTCAATTCATTACAAAATTCAATCATCAACATGCTGACGATTGACATTTAGGATACAATTTCCAACAAATCCTTGGTAGACAAATTTATACTCAGCTCAACTAAGTTAAACATGATTCTTGATAGCCAAAGAGTTGTTTATGATAGAGCATGATTAGGATATAGAACAAATAAAAAGCAAAAATATTTGAAAATATATTTGTAAAATCTAAAAATGAAATTACTACTTGCTATTGTGTAACAAATTAGGACATAAAGCGTATGAATATGATTTTAGGAAACTTAACAATAACCAAAAATCAAATATAAAAGGCAAACCAAGATTTAAGAAAATTTGGATTCCAAAAGGAACCATAACTACTAATCCTAAAGGACCCAACATAGTTTGGGTACCTAGAATGGATCCTTGATTTTATTTGCAGGTATGTCTTATATCCAATGAAAAGAATCGACTATGGTATCTTGATAGTGGTAGTTTAAGACATATGACAGGAGATAAGGATCAATTCATCATCATGGAATCTAAAGATGGTGGAATGGTAACCTTCGGTGACAATGCCAAAGGTCATATCATTGGAAAGGGTAAAATTCGCATCACTTCATCTACATTCATAGATAATGTTTTGTTAGTTGATGACCTAAAGCATAACTTGCTAAGCATAAGTCAACTTTGTGATAAGAATTTTGAAGTTTCTTTCAAGGCTTTAGCATGTATAATCACAAGTCCCAAAGATAATAGTATTGTGCTCATAAGACATAGGCATGGAACATTTACATAGTAGACCTTGATGATCTAGCAAAGAAAAATGGATTATGGCTAATTGCCAATGAGGATAAGATAAATGAAACTAGTTGGCTATGGCACCGAAAACTAGGTCATGCTACTATGAAATTAATTTCAAAGTTAGTTAAAAAGGAGTTAGTGAAAGGTTTACCAAAATTAACTTATGAAAAAGATAAAATTTGTGGTGCATGTCAATTGGGTAACAAACAAAATCATCTTTCAAATCTAAGAATATAGTCTCAACTACTAGATCATTACAGCTTATTCATATGGATTTATTTGGACCAACTAGAACTGCAAGTCTAGGAGGCCAAAAGTATGGACTAGTAATTGTAGATGATTTTTCAAGATATACATGGGTGTCATTTCTTGCACATAAAAATGAAGCATTTTCAGCCTTTTTGAAATACTACAAAAATATTATAACTGAAATGAACACCACTCTAATCATAATTCATAGTGATCATTGAACCGAATTTAAAAATCAATACTATAAAGAATTTTGTAATGAAAATGGAATATCTCATCAATTTTCAGCACCTAGAACGCCTCAACAAAATGGAATTATTGAAAGAAAAATAGGACCTTGGTAAAATGGCTCGCACTATGCTATGTGAGTCAAATTTCCAAAGTATTTTTGGGATGAAGCTGTAAACACCTTCTGCTATATTTTAAACTATGTTTTAATTCGTCCAAGAACAAAAAAAACTCCCTATGAACTTTGGAAGAATAAGAAACCAATTGTTAAATATTTTCGAGTTTTTGGTTGTTGATGCTATACTTTAAATAATGCAAGAAAAAATTAAGTAAATTTGATGCCCAGTCAGATGAGGGTATCTTCTTAGGATACTCCACATCTAGCAGGGCATACAGAGTCTTCAACAAAAGCACTATGGTTGTTGAAGAATCAATAAATGTTGTATTTGATGAAACTAACGGTGAGTCCTCGAGGAAGAAAAAATTTTTGATAATGATACAGGAACGTTCGAGCTTAAGAAGCTAAGTATCCATGATACACCGAATCAAGAGCAAGAGGATACATCAAAGCAAGGTGAGAAAGAAAAGGAAGATGACCTAAGTTCACCACAACATTAGGATCTACCTAAAGAATGGAGGTATGCACATGGTCACCCCAAAGACTTAATAATAGGTGATCCATCACAAGGGGTAAGAACTCGATCCTATCTTAGAAATATTAATAACTACCTTGCCTTTGTGTCTCAAATAGAGCCTAAAACTTATGAAGAAGCTGAACACGATGTAAATTGGATCAATACCATGCAAGATGAATTAAATCAATTTAAAAGAAATAATGTATAGACATTAATTGAAAGACCTAGAAACAAATCTACTATTGGAACCAAATGGGTATTTAAAAACAAACTTGATGAAAATGGAATATAACTAGGAACAAGGCTAGGCTAGTAGCTAAGGGTTATAATCAGAAAGAAAGGATTGATTTTGAGGAAACATTTGCCCCAGTTGTTAGATTAGAAGCCATTAGATTACTACTTGTATTTGCTTGTTTTATGGATTTTAAATTATATCAAATGGATGTAAAAAGTGTCTTTCTAAATGGTTTTATAATAAAAGAAGTATATGTAGAACAACCTCCTGGATTTGAAGATCATGAATTTTCCGATATGTATTTAAATTACATAAGGCACTATATGGTTTGAAACAAGCTCCTAGAGCTTGGTTTGGTAGACTTAGTAAATTCTTGCTAGATAATGAGTTCAATAGAGAAAATGTAGATAAAACACTATTCATTAAGAGAAAAGATAAAAATTTTTTTGAAGTGCAAATATATGTAGATGACATAATATTTGTGCTACTAACAATTCTCTGTGCAAGAAGTTTGCTGAGTTAATACAGGGTGAGTTCGAGATGAGCATGATGGGAGAACTCAATTTCTTCCTCGGACTCCAGATAGAACTCTTGAGACTCTTGTTTTGAAATTAATGCATATTCAGATGTTGATTTTGATGGATGCAAACTAGATAGGAAAAGCACTAGTGGGACATATCAATTTTAGGTGCCAACTTAATCTCATGGTTTAGCAAAAAGCAGATTCAGTTGCACTGTCTACGGCTGAGGCCGAATACATTACAATAGGAAGCTGTTGTGCACAAATATTATGGCTTAAGCAATAATTAGAGGACTGTGAAATTAGGCTTGACAAGATTTCCATAAAATGTGATAACACTAGTGCAATTAATTTGACTAAGAATCCAGTTCAACACTCTAAGGCAAAGCACATTCAAATCAGGTATCACTTCATTAGAGATCATGTGCAAAATGGGAACATTAGCATTGAACATGTGTGCACGGAAAGGCAATTAGCTGACATATTTACAAAACCTCTTAGTGAAGATAGATTTTGCATGCTAAGGAGGGAATTAAGAATATGTGATCCCTTTGCTTAGTAAAGGATAATTGACTCATGATACGCTCCTCTCATTTCATAAATCCTATGAAACATTGATCAAAGTATTGATCTATAGTTTCCTCACATGAATATCAATGTCCTATAAAAGTTTGATAATGATCAGAGAACAAAAAGATCAAAAAACTAATATCTTTTTGGAGGCCTGAACTGGGGCCAATCCGAGGCTGAGCGGGGTCGACCCCCCTTGAGTTGACCCAAGCAAAAGCTGGGGTCGACCTGATGGCGGGACCCCCATTTTAAAAGGGGATTCGATAGCTCATTTAGGGCAATCCCACTGTTGCAAAAACTTTAAAAATCCTATTTTCTCCTCTCCACTCCCTCCAATCACTTCCAAACAGTGGTAGACCCCTCTCCCAAGCCATTAGATCACGTTATAAGAAAGGACTAGGTCAAAATGAGACCCAAGCGAGCCGTGGCCAAGAGATCTAGCCGAGTGACACATAGATCTACAGTGGAGGAGCAAGCTAGTGGACCATCTACAGTACCTCCACGAGCCGAGCCACAAGTAGAGCCTCCCCAACCACCTTCCCCCTCTGTTTGCTTGCTAGATATGCGGGGAGACCAATTACTACGGGTAGGTGCCTAAACTTTGACTTTTTAGATCAAGAAGGGTTTAGGCTAAGTGATGGATTAAGCATCAAGGATGGGAGTACCTTTGCTTCCTAGATCTACCGACCTACTCGGGCTTGATCCGTGAGTTTTATGCTACCCTACGGGTTGGTAGTGGAGGGTTTGTGTCGAAGTTCGAGGAGTTGAGATTCATGGTGTCACGCCCCGGATCCGGATCCATGACACGGCCGTGCTATTGCCGACTACTGCCCACAATAGCACGCAGCCTCGTACATGGTCAACAGATAGTCAAAAGCAGTCAAACTTACATATATCAAAATGTAGGTATTACAACATACTGGTTCATATAAGGTACAAAGCTTCTACACAGTTTATGTACACAAATATGTTCATATCACCCAAAATAAGGAAGCCCTGTTACAAAAGAAAATGCTCCTAGCAGCGGTCACTGGTGGGGATCTGAAAAAAAAACATAAATGCACGGGTATGAGCTACACAGCTCAGTAAGTGGTCCTGCATAATCTTATCGGATCAACCACATACCGATCATATTTAATCAGGGTTTGAGAAGCTGACATGTATACTACTCAATAAATCATTATAATAAAATATTCATGCTGAGTAAATAAATCAGTATCCTACTTATCAAGAAATCTTGTAACATGCATACATATATAGAAAATCGTGCCACCGGCATGCCGCGGTCATACTCGCAGACGCTACTGCGAAGTCATTCTCGGCCACTGACGGGGCAAGCTCAGTTATTAGGCGGCCACTGGCGGGGCTGGCTCATCATTCTCGGCCACTGGCAAGGCCGGCTCAGTTGCATTTGATCAGTAGCTCTTAAGAGTTCGTAGAAATACTTCTTATAGGTGGTACCTCATGGATGCTACGGCGAATTTATTATCGGTCACTGGTGGGCCTGCTCAGTTATTAGTCGGCCACTGCGGGGCTGGCTCGTCATTATCGGCCACTGGCAAGGCCGGCTCAGTTGCATTCGGCCCGTAGCATCGAGAACCTTAGGTACCCCTTGCAAGATGTGCAAATAACTAGAGGCAATTCATCATCATTCTTTATGCTCATGTTAATGAAAATTATGACATGTAATTCCATTCATCTTACATGCATCATGAAATCTACATAAGCATGATATATGCATAATCACTAATTATAAGGCTAACACATGCCACTCATATACATGATTCATAATCCATATCTTAGGATATAATGTAATCTACTTATTTCGTAGGCATGATGGAAACCATAAAGCACATATAATCATTACTTGTATACTAAAGCATGCCATATACATTCACCGTTCATAGCTTATAATTTAGGGTACATGACCTACAGTACAAGTATAACGGGTTAAATTTCATGCATGATCCATAAAAGATTAGGACAGTTACTTACCGCGATTCGCTTTCTTCCAAGTTTCTCACGTCCTGGTGACGGATCCTGAGTCACCTAAAATCATATCATAACAAGTATATTATTTCCTTTTTACTTTTTGGATCCTTCCCGAATTATAGCCCAAGTCAAATGTGTCCATATTGGAGCCTTGATTGGGTCCATATGGGTTAATTGGTCTTCTCATTGGCCATTAGGCTTAATCCCAAATTTAATTGGGCCAAATTTTGGGTTTAGGATCAATGTGGCCCATTTGGGCCGAGTCAAGGTCAGCCCGAGGTCAATTTGGCCTCAAATTAGTTGGTTTGGGCTCGAATTGGGCCTGGTTTACATTCAATTGGGTCTGTTAAGACCAACATACTTAATTGGATTCGGACTGGGCTTAAATTGGTCTCAATTGGGTTCAGATTTCACCTAATTCGTCATTTGGGTTCGCCCAAATAGATTGGGCTGGTTTATTTAGGTTTACTTAACCCAATTTGACTTTTAGGCCTAACGGGTTGCGGGTTCGGATTTGGATCCGACCCGCGAACCCGTTATCAGGGTTTTTTCCCTCTTCCAGAGGCTTCGCCTCTTCGTCTCCCGTCCCCTCTCTCTCTCTTCCGGCCGCTCTCTCTTTCTCTTTTCTCCTTCGTCTCCACCGGAACCCACGCCTCCGGCCGGTCCTCCGGCCTCTTCTTCTCCTCCGGCCTCCTCTCTCTCGATCACTCCCTCTTCTTTTCTCTCCTCTTTTCCTCTCCTTCTCTCTCTCTCCTTGGTTCCGACCAAAGCCCTAGCTCTTTCGGCCGGTCCCTCGATCTTCACCTCCTCCGGCTAAAAACCCTAGCTTACCGTCTCTTCCCCCTTCTGATCTCTCTCCTTCTTCTCCCTCTCTCTTTCTTTCTTTCTTCTTTGTTTCCGCCGAAAACCCTAGTCTCCGACCCCTTTGTCCCCCTCCGAAACCCACTGTCTCCTCCCCTTCTTCTTCCGCAGGCAACCGGGGAGACGAGGCCCCCCCCCCGTGTGGAGTGATTGATTATAACCCTATTTGATTTTGATGAGCTCAAAGCATTTGAGTATATCTTATGTTATACTAATGAATTCAATCTAGTGTTTCAGCCAAATATTTGTGAATTTATGTTTAAGTGTCTCTAGCTTTGGTTCAATACATTTTAGCTAAGTATGGAACTCAGTTTAAACCAAAGTCTGAAGCTCGAGTCGACTCCGGAAGGTTACGAGTCGACTCCAAGTGTTTCAGAAGTTCTGGCACATGCTCGAGTCGACTCCGGTACACTACGAGTCGACTCCGACTAAGAACTGATAGAAAGACAGAAAGTTGATTTTCAGACCCTGTCAGCGAGTCGACTCCAGAAGGGTTCGAGTCGACTCCGATGGTTGCCGAGTCGACTTCCGACGTTTCCGAGTCGACTCCAAAGGTGTAACAGAAGAAAGACAGAACAATGTATTTCAGACCCTGCAACCGAGTCGACTCCAGAAGGTTACGAGTCGACTCCGAAGTTTGGCGAGTCGACTCCTAGTTAAGTACGAGTCGACTCTCAGAGGAAAGCAAGACTAGAAGGCAGTTCAAGCCAAAACACAGAGGATCAGTTTTCGGATTCTGAGAGCCGAGTCGACTCCAACAAAGTGCGAGTCGACTCCGAGGCAGTTCAACTCAAAACACAGAGAAACAGTTTTTGGATCCTGAGAGCCGAGCCGACTCCAAGTGCTCCCGAGTCGACTCCCAAGTCAGCCGAGTCCCAACAAAATTCGAGTCGACTCCGAGGCAGTTCAACTCCAAACACAGAGGATCAGTTTTCGGGCTCTGAGAGCCGAGTCGACTCCAAGATGATCCGAGTCGACTCGAGAAAGAAATGCAGAAAAACAGATCTCTAGAACTCTGAGAACGAGTCGTTCCGGAGGGCCGAGTCATCTCCGGACATTGGCGGTCGACTCTAAGTTTGGCCGAG
This sequence comes from Phoenix dactylifera, assembly GCF_009389715.1. Classification (NCBI taxonomy): domain Eukaryota; kingdom Viridiplantae; phylum Streptophyta; class Magnoliopsida; order Arecales; family Arecaceae; genus Phoenix; species Phoenix dactylifera. The sequence goes on from NC_052403.1 coordinate 10,279,589, forward strand.
TCGACTCCAGAACGGGATAGCACTTTATTTCAAATTTTGAACAGTGGGCGAGTCGTCTCCCGTAAAGCATGAGTCGACTCCAGCAACACCGAGTCGACTCAGATCAGCGAGTCGACTCCGATCCCAACGTACACTATGTCAGG
>NC_052403.1:10279831-10310583 GCF_009389715.1 Phoenix dactylifera
ATAGATGATTTCCTAACCCAAGTTCCCTCGACCTTACGAAACCCCATCCTGTGTAGGGTTCCCGCACGCATGCGATCTGTCCATCGCAATGCGCGAGAGGGTTCCCCCTCAGGAATAGGAATCTCGGCCTCCCTAAAGATAAGTGTGTATAGCATGCCATAGGGGAGGGTGAGCCTAGGTCTATCTAGTGGCTCACATAGATATCTATAAATGAGTTTCGGAAAGTTGATTGGGGTGTCCTGGAGGATGTAGAACATAAGGGCTAGGTCCCTCTCAGAAACAAAATCGAAGCGGCCAGTCTTCGGGAAGAGGGTCCTAGAGATGATACTCAAGAGGAGCCGCATCTCAACTGACAGTGAGCTGGCGGACACCTCATCTAATGGGGACTGGGGTGGATGTCCTAGAATGGCCGTAAGGGCCTCAGTCCTATCTTCGGGGTGTGTGGGTGACACTCCTACTTGGGGAAGGTGGAGGATTTGGGCTATGAAATCCTCGGAAATAAATAATGGGACACCGGCTACGGTTCCCTCTATACCCCCATTGCCCCTATGGACAGTACCATAAAACTCCCTAATTAGACCAGGGTATGTGGGGAGATCTAAGGAACAAAAATACTCTAAACCCTGGGCCCGCAATCTCTCTCCTATGGTAAAGCCCTCCCGGGAGAGATAGTCAAAATCGACGTATCTCCCGGTGGAGACCGCCTTCCCGGCGCACGGCCGCGAGGGAACCTCCCTCGGCGGGGAACGAACCGGAGGTTGTGGCCTCGCGGGATCGTTCCGAGCCTTGGAACGTCTCTCGGCACCGGTCGCGGGTTGGGACCTCTTCCGGACAACTGACTTACGAGGCCATTTTGACCTAGGGAAAGGGAATGAACCTAAGAACGGAGGAAGATCGACGGGAAGAACCTAAGGGCGGCGAGACGACGTAGGAGACGGCTCTAGGGTTTGTGAACAGTGGCGGGGTGAATAGAAGTGTTGAGTAAACGCTTGGATTAGGGTTAAAAAAGTCGGATCCCGACTGCGAGTCGACTCCTGTAAGTCTCGAGTCGACTCCCAAATATGCGCGAGTCGACTCTCCTTATGCGCCTATTGACCTCGAGTCGACTCCCGACTGTATGCGAGTCGACTCCCCCTCTGCTGCCATCAATCTCGAGTCGACTTCCGTATATGTGCGAGTCGACTCCCCCTTACGAGCCGGACTCTGAACTTACTCGAGTCGTCTCGAACTCTGGCCGCACCCTAAAAATCATGCTATGTTCGTGCCGAATGAGGGAAATCACTAAGTTATGATCTGATTGATGATCATTGAAATGAAACTCTATATTAACCATAATCTAATCATCAAAATCAATGAACTAGAAGAGAATATCACTAGGATGGATCAATCACTCCTAATCCTCTTCTAAGTACACTAAATCTCTCTTCACTCAAGGGTTTTTGTGAAGATATCAGCTAATTGATCATCAGTGCAAACCAAATTGAAGTGTCACATCACCATTCAATACATGATTCTTATGAAGTGATGTCTTATCTCAATATGTTTAGTTCTTGAATGCTGAATTGGATTTTTAGTTAGATTAATGCACTTGTATTATCACAATTAATGGGAATTTTATCCTGTTTAATGCCATAATCTTCCAATTGTTGTTTGATCCACATATTTGAGCACCAACTCCCGGCTGCAACATATTCAGCTTTAGCAGTAGATAATGCAACCGGTTTTTTTCTTGCTAAACCATGAGATTAAGTTTTCTCCTAGGAATTGACATGACCCGCTGGTGCTTTTTCTATCAAGTTTACATCCAGCAAAGTCTGAATCTGTGTATCCTATTAAGTTCAGACTAGATTCTTTAGAATACCATAGACCTATATTTTTTGTTCCAATTAGGTATTTAAAGATTCTCTTGACTGCAATTAGATGAGATTCCTTAGGATTAGACTGATATCTAGCACACATGCAAACACTAAACATGATATCAGGTCTACTTGCAGTAAGATACAATAAAGATCCTATCATACCTCTATATAACTTCTGATCTACAGATTTACCTGATTCATCTTGGTCTAATTTGCATGATGAGCTCATGGGGGTGCTGATTGACTTGTTTCCCTCCATATCAAACTTCTTAAGCATCTCCTTGATGTATTTGGCTTGATTGATGAAGATGCCTTCTTCAGATTGTTTGATTTGAAGCCGAGGAAATAGTTCAGCTCTCCCATCATGCTCATCTCAAACTCACTCTGCATCAAGTCAGCAAATTCTTCGCAGAGACGATTGTTAGTAGCACCGAAAATAATATCATCAACGTAAATCTGCACTAATAACATATCTTTGTTTTCCTTCTTCAAAAATAGTGTTGTATCTACATTTCTCCTAGAGAATTCATGATCTAGTAGAAATTTGCTAAGTCTTTCATACCATGCTCTAGGTGCTTGTTTCAACCCATAAAGTGCTTTGTTCAATTTATATACATGATTAGGGTATTGATGATTTTCAAAACCAGGAGGTTGTTCTACATATACCTCCTCATTAATATACCCATTTAAAAATGCACTTTTTACATCCATTTGAAATAATTTGAAGTCCTTAGAGCATGCAAATGCTAGTAAAAGTCTAATTGCCTCAAGTCTAGCTACAGGAGCAAAGGTTTCATCAAAATCTATACCTTCTTCTTGATTATAACCCTTTGCTACTAGTCTAGCCTTATTCCTTATTACAATTCCATTTTCATCAAGTTTATTTTTATAAATCCATTTGGTTCCTATGATTGAATATTCAGAAGGTCTTTCAACTAGATTCCATACCTTGTTTCTAGTAAATTGGTTTAATTCTTCTTGCATTGCATTTATCCAATTTACATCTTTTTCAGCTTCTTCTATGTGTTTGGGCTCAAAATGTGAGACGAAAGCTAGATGATTGTTTAAGTTTCTAAGAGATGCTCTAGTCCTAACAGGTTGAGATGGATCATCTAGAATTAATTCCTTAGGATGCCCATGAGCAAACCTCCAAGCCTTAGTCAGCCCATGATCCATAATAGCCTCTTGGCTTGATGATGCACCTCCAATTAATTTTTGATTATCATCTTGTAATGTCATCTCATCTATCTTTTCTTCAAGAATTTCAGCATCATCATCAAGATTAACTCTCCTACTAGAAGAGGTATCACTAGAATCATCAAAAACAACATGTATGGATTCTTCTATAACTAAGGTTCTTTTATTAAAGACTCTATAGGCTTTACTAGTTGTAGAGTACCCCAAGAATATACCCTCATCAGATTTAGAGTCAAATTTTCCTAGATTATCTTTCCCATTATTATGAACAAAACACCTACATCCAAAGACATGAAAATAATTTACCTTTGGTTTTCTGTTTTTCCAAAGTTATAAGGTGTTTTCTTTATAATGGGTCTCAATAAAACTCTATTTAATATATGACAGAAGTATTGATGGCTTCTCCCCAAAAGTACTTAGGGAGGTTACTTTCACACAACATGTTCTAGCCATTTCTCTAGGTTCTATTTTTCTTCCACAACTCCATTTTGTTGTGGTGTCCTAGGTGCAGAAAAATTATGGTTATCCCCTTTTTACTACAAAACTCATCAATAAATGATTTTCAAATTCGGTCCATGGTCACTTCTAATAGCTATGACTGAAGTATCTCTAGCATTGTTACTTCCTTATGAAATTTCTTAAAGACTGAAAATGCTTGATCTTTATGAGCTAAGAACATGACCCAAGTGTATCTAGAAAAATCATCTACAATAACTAGACCAAATTTATTTCCACCTAGACTTGTGGTTCTAGTTGGTCCAAATAGATCCATGTGTAGTAATTCTAGAGGTCTAAGGTAGAGACACACTTTATGGATTTAAAGGAGTTCCTAGATTGTTTGCCATATTGACAAGCTTCACATATTTTATTCTTTTCAAACTTTAGTTTTGGCAAACCTATCACGGAATCTCTTTTAACTAGTTTAGATATTGTGTCCATGCTTGCATGACCTAACTTATGGTGCCATAACCAACTAGCATCATTATCCTTAGTTTCATTAACAACTAAACATGGGTTATGTTTGGCAAGATCCTCAAGGTCTACAACATACACATTCCCACGTCTTATTCCTTTAAACACTAAACTATTGTCATTTGAGTTTGTTATTATGCATAGTGATGGTTTGAACATAACTTCATAACCTCTATCACACAATTGACTATGCTTAGTAGATTATGCTTAAGACCATCAACATATCGAACATTATCAATAAAAGTTGAAGGGGTAATTTGTACTTACCTATACCAATGATGTGACCTTGGTTATTGTCTCCAAAAGTCGCAGCACCTCCCTTCTTAGCTTCAAGGGTGAAGAATTGATCCTTGTCACCCGTCATGTGTCTTGAGCAGCCACTGTCCAAATACCAACAATTTTTGTCGACTTTGGCTGCAAGACACTCCTACACAAGCAAATCATATAGTTTTAGGTACCCAAGTTTTCTTGGGTCCTTCATGGTTAGTAATGTTGGTTCCTTTTGGAACCCAAACCTTTTAATTTTTCTTTTAGTTTTTCTTTTCTATAATCGCACACATTTGCTTTATGTCCTAATGTTCCACAGCAAAAACAGGTTATTTTCTTAGTTTTGCTTTCTCCTGCTTTAACAAAGAAGTTACTAAGAAGTTTTTGCTTATTTTTAGGTTTATACCCTAAACCAGCTCTATTGAATACAGCTCGTTGACTATTAAGTATCATATTCAATTTTTCAGAACTATATGTAAATTTTTCAACCAAAGGTTTGTATTTTTCTAGTTCTTTAGTTAGTGTTTGTTTTTCCTTTTTAGAATGTTCAAGTCTTTTGTGAGATTCTCGTTTAAGATTTGTTTATTGTTTTTAAGTTCTGAAATTTCCTTAGTTAGTTTTTCATTATTTTTACTCAAGGTATTAGTTTTTTGAATTAAGAGTTGGTTGCTTGTCTTAAGTTCTAAATTTTCTTTGGTGATAAAGTCCTTATCCTTAACTAATTTATCATATTTATGTAGGTGAGATTGATTAGCTAGCTTTAGCTCTTTATTCTTAAGATTTATAGCCTTATATTCAATCATTAATTCATTAAATGCATCATACAGTTCATCAAAGGTAAAATCTAGATGCGTTTCGGATGTTACCTCATTTTCATTGGCCATGAAGCAGAAATTGGCCTTTTCTTCTTGTTCCTCATCCGATGATGATGATGATGCGTCGGAGTCCGATAGGGTGGAGACAAGGGCTTTCTTCTTCTTGTACTTGCTCCCCTTCTTCAGTAAAGGACACTCAGCTCTGATGTGCCCGGCTTCTTGCACTCATAACATCCAATCCCCTCATTTTCCTTTCCTTACCTTTATCCTTGCGATAGGAATTTGAGGGGCCTCTCCTTTGATGAAAGGACTTCTTTTGGTTGATGAATTTTCTGAACTTGCGCACGAGAAGAGCCTCATCATCATCTCCCTCATGATCTTCTTCTTCACTGCTGCTACTGCAAGACAAGTCTTTGTTAGATGATGTAGATTTGAGAGCTATTACCTTTTTCTTATGGGAAGACTCTTCTTCGCTGTGTTGCTTCATTGTTAGCTCGTGCGTCATTAGGGATCCAAGAAGCTCTTCAAGTGGAAGCTTGTTCAAGTCCTTGGCTTCTTGGATTGCCGTCACCTTGGCTTCCCATGACCTTGGTAGACAGCGAAGAATCTTCCTGACAAGCTCACTGTTAGTATAATTTTTGCCAAGGCTTTTTAGGCCATTGACAATATCAGTAAACCTAGTGAACATGCAAGTGATTGTTTCATTAGAATCCATCTTAAATAACTCGTACTTATGAACTAATATATTTATTTGGATTCTTTGACTTGATTCGTGCCCTCATGGGTCACTTCAAGTCTATCCCAAATCTCTTTTGCAGAATTGCAAGTAGAGACTCTATTGAATTCATTCCTATCTAGTGCACAGTAGAGCACATTCATTGCTTTGGCATTGAGTTGTGCCTTCCTAAAGTCATTGTCATCCCAATCCTTTTCAAGTTTGGGTACAGTGACACCTTCTACATATATGGATGGAATGTATGGTCCATTAGTATAATGGTCCACATCTCATAGTCTTGGGCTTGGATAAATATTCTCATCCTAGCCTTCCAATATGAGTAGTCGGATCCATTAAAGAATGGGGGTCTTTGGGTGGACTGACCCTCAATGTGAGAAGAATGGGGTTGTCATTTTGATCTTTTACTCTTAGGGTAGAAGAGTTTAGGCTCTGATACCACTTGTTGCCCAGATAGACAACCCAAGAGGGGGGTGAATTGGGTTTTAAAATAATTTTGCAATTAAAAATTTGTGGATGACTAATTAATACTTTTGCAAGATGATTAATTAGTTGCTATGTGCTGTGAGTGAAATGAGAGTAAGAGAGAGAGACACAAGCAATCACAAACACAATGTTTTTATAGTGGTTCGGAGCTAACCCTTGCTCCTACGTCCACTCCCCAAGTCTCACTTGGGAATTCACTATAACCCCTCGGATTACAGCCGGTTGTTTTCCAAGCTCACAACCTAACTTGTTGTTTTACGAGGTAACAACGAACTCGGTCGGTTTTTCCAGGCTCACCGACTAGAACCACCCCGATTTTTTTCCGAGATCACAATCGAACCCTTACACGTTGGTTTTACCCTCGGCTCACCAACCAACCTCTACACCCTTGATTCAATCCCCGATTGAATCAAGTGACAAGAAAACAGTTTATAAAGAATACAGAAATAGCTTCTTGAAAAGCAAATATAAACAATATAACTAAAGAGGAGTTAGAAGCCCTCAAACAGATTTTTGATTTGAGGAAGGAGGCTTCTCGAACTCTCCAATCTCCTCGTGAGTGGGAAGAAGATTTGCTGTCAGATGAGTAGCCTTGAATGCGAGGAAGACGTTGGGAGTATAGACTTCAATGCACTTCTTCCTTCTTTCTCTTGTATTTTCTCTAGAGAGGCTTTGGTAGGTGAAAATCACTTTCGCTTTGAATGGAGTCTCTAGTTCTTCTCTTGCTACAGTCCTCTGTGGCTATTTAAGCCATCCCCCACGGAAACTAGCCGTTAGACTCACTTTTCTAGCCGTTCTGCACACTCTGCACTTCCTAACAAAGTTTCTGTTGGGGTCGGAGTCGACTCGCGCGATCTGGAGTCGACTCGGCTGTAACAGGAGTCGACTCATGCTTTTCTGGAGTCGGCTCGGCAACTGTTCCGGATTTGAATTAAAGTGAGCTTCTCGACTGGGAGTCGACTCGACTTAACCCGGAGTCGACTCGCCAAAAACTGGAGCTGACTTGGCATTCTTGGAGTCGGCTCATCCCATGGAATCCATAGAGCTATTCTTCAACTTGGCCCACTCGAGTCGACTCGGAATTTCTGGGAGTCGACTCGGCGCTCAGAGCCCGAACTCCCGATCTTCTGTCTTTTGGCTCGTCTAGTCTTGGAGTTGACTCGAACTGTTTCGGAGTCGACTCGGCTCTCAGTTTCCGAAATACAGCCTTCTGTCTTTTTGGTGTAGCGCTGCCTTGGAGTCGACTCGAGCTGTCTTGGAGTCGACTCGGCTCTCAGAGACAACAATTTGGTCTTCTGTCTTTTTGGGGTCGCGCTGTCTCGGAGTCGACTCGCACATTGCGGGAGTCGACTCGGATCTCAGTGTCCGAAAACTGCTCTCTGACTTTTGCCTTGTATAACACTGAGAGTCGACTCTTGTTTTCTTTGGAGTCGACCTGCCAGCCATCGGAGTCGACTCGCGTTCCTCAGGAGTCGACTCGGCTCTCAGGGTCGAAACTTGCTCTCTGACTTTTCTGTCTGTAACTCCCTGGAGTCGACTCATACTACTCCGGAGTCGACTCGGTAAGCAGCGGAGTCGACTCGCGCACTTCAGGAGTCGACTCGCTGACAGGTTTTGAATTGTGTCTTTCTGTTCATCTGTCTGTTCTCAGTCGGAGTCGACTCGTAATGTTCCGGAGTCGACTCGAGCCCGTGCCAGTGCTTCTGATACGCTTGGAGTCGACTCGTAATATCCCGGAGTCGACTCGAGTCTCAGACTTTGGTTCAAACTGACTTCTTAACTTATCCAAAATATCTTGAACCAAATCTTGAAACACTTAGACAAGATTTTTACTGAAACACTCGATTGAATTCATTAGTAAACAAAAGATATACTCAAATGCTTTGAGCTCATCAAAATCAAATAGGGTTATAATTAATCACTCCACACTCCCGATAGATACTTAGGTATACTAGAAGAGGATACCGAGGAAATGTTCCTAGTGGGAGATAGGGATCACATACAGGATCCCAAAACCTACAACGAGGCGATATCTGATATCGATTCCGAGAAATGGTTGGAAGCTATGAAGTCAGAGATAGACTCCATGCATTCCAACCAAGTCTGACTTTAGTAGACCCACCAGAAGGTATTGTACCTATTGGATGCAAATGGATCTACAAAAGGAAGATAGGTTCGGATGGAGAGTAGAGACCTATAAGGCAAGGCTTGTGGCGAAAGGGTATAGTCAGCGCGAAGGCATTGACTATCAGGAGACCTTTTCACCTGTAGCCATGCTAAAATCCATCCGAACATTGCTTGCCATTGCAGCATTTCATGATTATGAAATCTGGCAGATGGATGTGAAAACTGCTTTCCTGAATGGATATCTTGATGAAGATATCTATATGGAACAGCCTTTGGGTTTCACTTCCAGTGATGGAGATCACAAGGTCTGCAAGCTGCAAAGGTCCATCTATGGACTAAAGCAAGCGTCTCGGAGTTGGAACACTCGTTTCGATGACGCAATCAAAACGTTTGATTTCATCAAAACAAAGAGGAACCGTGTGTTTACAAAAAGGTTAGTGGGAGTGCTGTCGTTTTTCTCGTACTGTACGTAGATGACATTCTCCTGATTGGAATGATATTCCCATGCTAACCTCGTCAAGGTCTGGTTGTCAAAAGAATTCTCCATGAAACACCTTGGGGAAGCATCCTATATTTTGGGAATAAAGGTCTATAGAGATAGATCTAAAAGGATGCTTGGCCTTTCACAGAAGATGTACATAGAGGAGGTGCTGAAGAGGTTCAGCATGGAAAACTCCAAGAGGGGTCTCTTACCCCTAAGGCATGGAATTCATCTCTCCAAGAAGATGTGCCCCAACACATCTGAAGAGATTCAACGCATGAGCAAGATACCTATGCATCGGCAATAGGGAGCCTCATGTATGCCATGCTATGTACACGACCTGATATAGCCCTTGCTGTGAGTGTCCAAGCAGATATCAGTCGAATCCAGGTGAAGAACACTGGACAGCTGTGAAGAATATTCTTAAGTACTTGAGAAGAACTAAAGATTTATTCTTGGTTTTTGGAGGATCATCAGAGTTAAAGGTAGAAGGGTACACAGATTCAGACTTCATGACTGATGTCGATGATAGGAAGTCAACATCTGGATATGTGTTCTTGTGCAATGGTGGTATGGTGAATTGGAAGAGTTCTAACAACCGATCATTGCTGATTCTACTATGGAAGCTGAATACATCGCCGCTCTGAAGCTGCTAAGGAAGGCTTCTGGTTCAAGAAATTCATTGCAGAGTTGGACGTGATGACATCAGATGCCATAACACTCTACTGCGATAATAATGGCGCCATAGCCCTTGCTAAGGAGCCAAGGTCTCATCAGAAGTCTAAGCATATAGAGCGGCGCTTCCATCTCATACGCGACTATGTTGAGAAGAAATATGTAAAGGTGCAGAGAGTAGACTCCGGGATAACGTGGCAGACCCGTTCACTAAAGCTAAGTCAGCAAAAGACTGAGCCCACCTTGAGAGATGGGCTTAGATATATGACTGATTGGCTTTAGTGCAGTGGGAGATTGTTAGATGTATGCCTAGAAGCCAATCTGGCTGACACATTATTAATTCTAGAGACATAATTTTGTACTTGACTATTATTATTGAATAATAAAAGGCATTTTTATCATTATTTATGTGTCTGAATGTCAAGAAATTAATGATGATGATGCTATTTCAGAGTTGAGATTTGAGCCATGTATCATTGGTGATTAATTTCTAAATGCTCCTGATCAATGGATCATCACGAGGACGGTGATCGATCCGATCAGTGCACAGATCACTTTCCTTCTGGATGGACGAGACTTGAGTCCACAGTGTAGGGACACTGAAGTGATAGTGCAGGTGCTTGTTAGAGAACAAGGGTACTGAGCGTGACCAAGACAAGAAGTCACTTGGATGTCTATCCACTCGTCAGTGACTTGCTTGATGTTGCAGTAGTGTGACTGTCCTTTGACCTGCGGTGCTTCGGCTACTCACAGTGAGGTTATTGTAGTTTGACTGCACACATACATGGTCTTCTAGCATATGGGTCCATGCAGTGTAGATTGGCTGCAGTAGGTTCACTGTAGGAGTAGGGTATGCACCTATAAGGAATCTATCGACCTTGATAGAAGAGGAGTGATCTATGTGATTTGTTAGACTGATTTCTAAGACCTTGGCCAGGGCAGTAATATAAGTGGAGAAAGAGTTTTCCACTATCGAACTCGAGTCGAATAAATCTTGACATATGACAGACGATGGGGTTTGACGAGTTGTCCATGACCTCCGTCCTGTAGGGATCCACGATAGTAGGACTGTATACATGTTAACTGCACCTAGAGGTTCATCATTCATTCTGCTGGGTAGCCGCTACATGCTGCTAGGTGTCACTGGTGGATGGTGGGACTCACAGGGATTATCTCGATGATCGATAAACCCTAATGAGTAGAGTTGGAATCGTTCAACCCATTGAAAGAAGTTTTCAATGATATAGTGATAGAGATCGCAATATCTCACTACCAGTCAGAATAGAACCTATGGGGTCACACACACTAGAAGTATTGACCGATCCGATGGTTGAAGAGTGATTATGAATCACGAGTAATCAATTCGATTGATAAGAAGTTGAAAAGGAAAGGAAATTAATTAATTGGACTTGAAACAAGAGTCCTACTTCGAGTAGGATTCCTAGAGTCCTAATTGGATTAGGACGGGAATCCTAGTTGGAGTAGGACTGGTTCCTATTTGGAATAGGATTCCTGCAATCCTATGGATTAGGAGTTTGAATCAAATTGGATTCCTACTTGTGAGTGATTCCTAGAGTCCTAATCGGATTAGGACTTCGGATTCAAATAGAGTCCTAATTGGATTAGGACTAAAATTAATATGTCCTAATTTGGATTAGGGTTTCTTAAGTCACAATTAATTCTTAATATAATAATAAGACTCCTAATTGGATTAGGATTGAAGAGTTCAATTGAGTCAAAATTGATTTAAGTTCTAATTGGATTAGGACTTACCTAGATTGGATCCAATTGGTTCACCTTGGGCTAAGCCTAATTGGATTAGGGCTTGACCACATTAGGGCATTCCAATCCCTACCTAATGGTGGATTAGGGTTTACCATGAGGAGGGGCATAAGCCCCTCCCCTTTCCATGTGGTGAAGGGAGAAGAGAGGGGCCGGCGCCCCTCTTAGGCATCTAATCTAGGGTTCCTAATTGTAGGAACCCTAGATGGCTATAAAAAGGGGCAAAGGGCCGGCGCCCTAAAGAGAACCCCTCCTCCTTGCTGCCGTACGCCCCTTCTCCTCTCTCTTGGATCAGCCGAAAGCAAGGTGAAGAAGAAGCTTGGCGGCCATCTTCTTCCCTCCTTGTTCCAACGCAAGGAAGAAAGAAGGCTGCGTGGGGATTCTTCTTCTTCCTCTTCTTCATCCTTCTTCTTCCTCTCTCAAGCACAAATAAGGTTGATTGAAAGAGAGAAAATCAGCCATCAAAGCATCTCTGCAGGGAGCTAGCCCCGGTGAGATAGAGAGCTTGGATCGGATCCTGCTTCGTGTGATACCCGTAGGCCGGACACTTGAACGGCTTCAAGCGAACCTTCATCCTAGACCACGAACTTCAGTTTGCGGTGATTCATCTACCCCGCACAAGGTAAGATCTGATCTTCTAAATGTTTTAAAAGTTTTTAATTCTTGCCTAATACGAACGGTTCATGAAACAACGTTCATCGATGAACGTCGATCCCGCACATGCCGATTCTCGTGCCATCTGATTTATTTTTGAAATATCACGGCATGGGCGGGTTCCCAACGGGGAGGTCATCCGGAAGCCATGCGCGGCTAACGTCTAGTCTAGGGCTGGATGAAGCCCTAGCATGTATCAGGGCATGTAGTTCTTATTTTTTATTATTTTGGAGCTTGTTTAAATTCTTATTCAATGAAATATTCCTTTATGATATTTTAAACTTTGAGCTGCTAGTTACTATCTGTTTGCTAAAGTAGTCTAAGATGATTCATGCCTAGGAAGATGAAGTGTGCTGCATCCTAATTAGCTACTTAGGTAGACACTTCATCGCTCACCGAAGTGGATCTTCCTAAACTCTTTATGCTTTTATTTTAAAAGGCTTGTGCCAATTTGCATGCCTCTCCAAAAGATAAAAATTAAGAACACAGTCCCTAATGCAATGCACGCGGGGATTCCAACCCTAGATCTATCTACTTTGATTTTCATTCGTACTCATAGATTAATTTGTTAAATCAAGTTAGCAAATCCTTCTTCTTGATTTATTTTTAAAAGAAAATAACTTATTCTTCAATCCCTGTGGACCGACACCGTAATCACTATCCTGAATCGTGCTATTGCGTGGTTTATTTTTGAAATTGAAAGAACGATCAGTTTGGAGGAGACATGCTGGACCTGGGCTGTGAGGTGCATAGGTGAGGCTCCTACCGCAGGCTTGGACGGCGGCGGCCAAAGCTGGACCTGGCACCAGGATGTTGAACTGTTCCGGCTGGACTTGAGGAATCGGGTCGACCAAAGGCGGCGAGTTCTGGACGGAGTGTCCAGAACTTGGTGGAAGGTGCCGGAAGCATTGGAGGCTCCTTTACTTCTCAACTTCATAGCCACAACTCGGGCCCTTCCTCTAGCGCCAACTGTTGCTGGAAATTGGACCCGGGGGTGACTGTCGGCTGAGAAGGAGGAGCTCCGATGCTGGAATGGCAGGAGGAGGTGGTCCGTCGGCGGATGACGTCCTCCGGAAGACCTGCAAGAAGCCGGTGGCCGGGGTTTCCGCGCCGGCCCTCCAATGCTTAAGTCAGAGGGGGCTAATGTGTAAACCGGCCCTCCAATGCTTAAGTCAGAGGGGCTAATGTGTAAGAGGAGGGAAGAGGTATGCTTTTCTGGGTTTTGGAATCCAACCCCTTCTAAAACAGAGGGGTTCTCCTTTTATAGAGGGGATTGTATTACCTGTGAAGTGGCGGGGCCAATGGTTTTTTCTCCGATTGAACACGATCGTGTGCATTAATATAGTATTGTGGAGATCAGACCGGAGTCAGTGAGCCGTCGTGGCTGATCGGACGTGGCGAAGTGGTTCAACTGCCGGCAGTGAAGGGCTTGAGATCCGTAGATAACACATGCATTGATTGTTGAGTGAACCGGAGATCAGCAGAGGTCATACGCTTTAATGGTTGAGTGAACCGGAGGTCAGTACAGGCCATGCGCATTAATGGTTGAGTGAACCGGAGATCAGTACAGGTCATGTGCATTAATTGTTGGCGGCGATGTAGGGTATGGTCTCCAGTTGAACTACGGAAGGGGTAACAGTAGTAGGTGAGTGGTGAGGTCGGGCTTTTGAAGTTAGGCTCCCGAAGGAGATTAGACTGAGGTCGAATGTTCTGACGGGGCATCTCGGAGTCCAGCGTCTGATCGGACGCCAAGCCGAGCTAGTCGCCTTCAGGTTGGGCGCCTCCAGGTCGGGCGTCCGCAGGTCCGGCGCCTTCCGGTCGTTCTGGGATAACTTAGTTTTCCCCTAACAGGAGCTTTCGGGATTGAGTTGTAAATAGGAATAAGGAGAGATTCAATATGCAATATTGACAAAATTTTGCATGTGATTAGTAAAAAAAAAACCACTTTTCTTATTCAAAATTTATGAATCACAAGTTGAGAGTCCAATATCTTAAGAGTCCAAGAGTCAATATGGCCAGCTATGACCTCTCGATCTCATTAAAGATTTCTCCCTACTCTTAAAAGCCAAGATTTCTTAAAATAGACTGGATTTATCAATTTCGACTTGGCTTTTTCAGTATTTTTGAGCTAGGAGTATGTCATTTTATATGAGGAGTTAGCTTAAAGCCTACAATATATTTTTTTGGGTTGTTTCTTGTGCAATTGCTTTCTCACTTTGAGACTTTGTGGAAAGCATAGAAAAATAAAAGAAGTATGAGAAGCTTTAGGCATTTGAGTGCAGCCTTATGCAGGCTGGCTTGAGGCATTGCTTCATAATATAGTTGAGATGAATATTTACACAAGTTATCATTAAGTTGCGGTGACCACCGTCTATTGCAGCCAATTAACTATCTTTTAAGCTCTCCTGAGAATTTTTATCTTTGTGATGCCCTTCCTTCCCCTACTTCATTCTCTCAAATAATTAACGTGAATTAGGTGGTAGATAATTTCTAATATCATAGTGCAAAAGCCCTACATCCAACACATATGGCGATGAGGTTAATCTTTTCACGTGTATGTAATTCCATTTTGACATATATTATACCACATTTATTCTTGGTTAGGTGAAAAAAATAATAATAGTGCACCTAATATAGTGGTGGACTTGCAGCAATCTATGCTTCCTTTCATGTGAATCTCGTGTGACAAGATCTATTAATATGGGATAAAGGCAATCAATTGGGATGTCTTTCGCGTGAAAGGATGACTGATTTTTCTTCACAATATTAATTGTTAGATCTCATTCTGCACAAGTCTCAAAAGCATCTCAAAATTTTTTAGTCATCCATCCGTATGGATCACAAAGCAACCTTATGCAATCGAAGGGTGGATTCCTA
Organism: Phoenix dactylifera; assembly: GCF_009389715.1. Lineage (NCBI taxonomy): Eukaryota > Viridiplantae > Streptophyta > Magnoliopsida > Arecales > Arecaceae > Phoenix > Phoenix dactylifera. The sequence goes on from NC_052403.1 coordinate 10,294,757, forward strand.
TGAAGAAGGTGAATTTTTTTTTTTTGCGCGAAAGATAGAACCCTGCCCAAATATTTCATCTCCACATCTTCCATAAGTGGGCCATCATTTTATTTATTTATTTATTTGCAAAGATCCGTGTAAGTTTTTTTTTTTTGCCCCAACAGCATACCTCAATCAAGGCTGTTCTCAGAAGTAACTGTCAAAATATCGAAGTGTCGGTGGTGGTGGCCACATAGGCCAGAAACATCCCAACGTGGTTCCACAGACCACACAGTACCAGCTTGCAGATAGATAGTTAGATAGAGAGAGAAGAGAGAGAGCCAGCCATAGCATAGTGATATAGGCGCCCTTTGCCTTGAAGGCCCCTGATGGCCTTCTCGGTCCACTGGTATCACCTCCTCTGCCTCGCCGTCGTCGTTGGAGCAGTCGCCGGCTCCCTATGGGCAATACTAGCCGGCGAACAAGGCGGCGCCGAGACGATGATGCCAAGCATGAGAGCTTGCTGGCAACCGGAGATGGGCCCATGACCAGCTACGTGGGCTCATGCCAGCTATGGATGAGCCGGTGGCGAGGAGTTCACCCTGTGTTCCTGCTCGGGCTTAGGTTCGCCGCTGTCGTCACCATGGCCGCCGTCCTATTCTGGGATATAAGGACTTACGACTTCGCATCATGTTGTACTATACCGAGTATGTATGTAATCCTTTGCGTTCTACCTAGAAGTGGGAGTAGAGTAGATGTGATGCATGCTTAATTGTTTCCTTGTTTAATTTTTGTGCTGTCTTTTGCCCCTTCTTCTCTACCCCTTCCCAGCCTATAAAACGATTGGATATTAACTATTGAAGCATGCATTTGGAGATTAACTAGGTGAATTCTTGGTGATAATGATTTAGAATAAAGTCTGGTAGAATGCTTGAAATAGTTTGTGTTGAGATTTCAAAGCGCATTTTGTGTATTCTGGTTCTCAATAACAAATCTTGTTAAGAGCTTTTATGCATGTTCGTAATCAAAAAAAGCGTCACTAGAAGTTTAAAAAGCGAAGGCTTTTAAATGCCCACTATTTCTTCTGCCTTTGCTTTGTTCTGGATGGTATATAATTTTATTCCTTACTTCCTAGTTAATTGCATTTCCTAGTGGAGAAGATTATGGGTCTGATTGTAAGGCGTACGATGATTAATTGTGGCATGTTTCGACCCACCCACAATAGTCCAATAATTGAAATAGTGAAAGACCTCGGCAATGTCTAGGAAGAGCTAGAGATGAAACGGTAGAGACGTGCGACATAGCTTTTGGTACACAGGTCTTATTTGAGAACAGAGGTGGTCCCGGCAGACCTCGGGTTTAAACTTTATTCATTTTTAATTAGACTTTGAGCCGCATCAATTCAAAATTTGATCTTTTCTATGCCCAAGTCTGGTTCATGATTAGCGCTATTTGAAAATGATCTACTATCTTAATTAATTTTTAATTCAAAATTTATTTTTGTCCCACCTCTTAATATTAGTGCTGGAGATATTATACTCTATACCATGTGCACCAATATGGCTATGCATCATGCCAATCAGCTTATCTATGATTATGTGGTGCACAGCCACATGGTGCATAAGATGTAGGATATAACTTCTCCAAATGTTGCGAACATGGAGTGCATGAGCATGCATGTAGGACTCATTTAGTTCGCAGGAAGAGGAGAGAAAAAGTATGGTCAATGGAAAAATGGAGAAATACCTCATGCTTGATTAGAGTTTTTAAAGAAGAGAGATGAGAAAATAGCTTTTATAGGAATAAGATTTTCATATTTTATGAAAAAAATCCACATAGGACATGAAAAGGTCAATTCTTATGATTGGAAATTGGGATAATTTTTTTTTTTCAAAAGTATGCCAAAGCTTTTCGGACTCGTTTGGTTCATAGGAAGAATTTTACTTACGAAAAATTTTTTCTGAAAAGCTGATTTTTAGAAATATAATGCCTGAAAAAATAGTTTTAGCATGTTTGGTTGACCATGAAAAATTGGTATATTATAGAGTGGCTATGTTTGGTTGAGTATTTACTTTTTTTGGAAAGTTGTGTGAAAGATCTATTATGCCCTTAATGAAGGAAAAAGCCTTATCCACGGATTTGGATGACTTAAGAGTAGTTTTCAAAAAGAAAAAGAATCTCAATTCCCAATCGGTAGAAAAGTAACTTTTCCATTTCTATGAGGATTCATTTCGTTCATGGAAAAAGAAGAAAAAAAAGTATAGTCAACGAAAAATAAAGAAATACCTCTTATTTGGTTGAAGTTTTCAAATGAGAAAGATGGAAAAGTAGTATTCCCATTAGAATAGATTCTTAGATTTCATGGGAAAGAAAAACCATAAGGGACATGGAAAAGCTATATACTCACTGTTTGGAAATTGGATCTTTTTTTTTTAAAGTATCCTTAAGCCATCAAAATCCATAGGTAGAGTATTTCCGTTTATTAAGGATATAATAGGTGATGGGCAGAGCATCGATGTGGCCGGCAACCCGTAGATGGATGCCTTTCTTTGAGGAGTCGGCCGACCACGGTTGATGCTGTGGCAGTAGAGGGACAGCAGTTGTGCGACCCCTAGTACCAGGAGGGGCAGAGTTGGATGAGACCAAGCTACGACAATTGTTTAGGGCGCATCTTGCCGAGAGGGTCCGGCTCTCCCGGCCTCGGATTGTGCGGGACCAGTATCAGGGTTTGGGGCACCTCGTGCAGGACCAGCGTTAGGTTGGGGATCTCTCCTATGTTATCCAGTGGGAGTATGAGGCAGGCCAGACTGCACTTGGATCTGAAGATTCGGTCTTCACCCGAGGGTGGCACTCTTTTATGAAAGGTGGTTTGGGAACGCCTTCCGACGAGAGCAGTACTGAGTAGATGTGGGTTGAGGATCCTCCAAGTACGGGAGGTGTGGTGTTGATGAGATGGTGGACCACGTGCTGTTTCAGTGCGCATGGGCGAGGTTGACTTGGCAGTGGGCAGGGACTCCACGGGAGGCCTGGAGCTAGATGGTGTAATTCCTACAAGTGATTCACTAGTGTTCGGGTAGTCCACAAACACGCCAGGAGGCCGTTAGAGCGACTTGCATAGCGTATTAGATCTAACTAGTAAGAAACGTTCGTACTTTTGGTGAGCGCAGGCTGTCACCGAGGTTTGTGGCGGAGCACGCCCAGGTGCAAGAAGCCGTTAAATCAATCACACTTTCCTTTTTGATGGACCTTTGATAGCTCGGGATACCTGAGGTTCTCTCTCTTCTCAGGCAGCCTCTCAGATGGTGTTCTTCACCTGCGAGCCCCTACTCCCAAGTTTCCTTAAGGTCAACTTCGATGGGGTTGTTTTGAACGGAGGCACGAGGGGAGATGCGGGTTTTGTCATATAAAATCTGTACTCCAGGGTGGTGGCAGCGGGCGGCTGTCAATTATTCGACATTTCAGTCCCCAGAGTGGAGTTGAGGGCTGCCTGGGTGGGCCTTCAACATGCGAGGTGAGTACTACATGCCAGTTCGGTCATCCTGGAGGGCGACTCGACCACAGTGATTAGTTGGATCCAGGGGTCCGAGAGATACAAGTTCGGACCCCCTTTGCTCCGGAATATTTGGATGATAATGAGGGATGGTGGGGCCTTTCAGGGCAAGCATGTATTTAGAGAGGCCAACAAGGCTGCCGATTGGGTGGCTGCTTATGTGGCTAATCATAGAAGGAGTACCCTATGGTTAGGAGAGGGGGAGTTGCCTCGGACACTCCGTAAACTTGTATTTTCTTATTTTATTAGTGTGTTCGTACACGCATTGTATGATTAACCCGTTAAAGCAAAAAAAGACAGAGATATAATATGTATTTCATCCAGTTTTTCTAAGAAAGTAAATGCTCAACCAAATATAAATTACTTTGAAATGTGTGACTTTCATATGATCAACTAAACATGCCAAAACAATTTTTTAAGTACATATTTTCATGAATCATCTTTTTAAGAACAATATTTTAGTAAGAAAAAAATCTTTTCACAAACCAAACGAGTCCTCGTAGATTTTTTTTTCTACGAAATATGAAAATCTTATTTTCATGAGAATGGTACTTTTTTATCTCTCTCTTTTGAAATCTCAAATTAAATGGAAAACTCTTTTTAGTTTTTCTGCTGATCATACTTTTTTCTTCTTTTTTTTCCGCAAACAAAACTGAGTCCTAAGAAACTAGAAAACCAAATATTAAGAGACAGAGTTTTAATTGTGGAATAGTTTAATTTTTTATTAAAAATATGACATTTATTTAATATAATAATAATAAAAAAATAGATGCTCAGCCAGGTATAAGCCACGGACCACTTTTTTTTTATGACTAATGGAGCATGCAAAAATCAATTTCTCGGATGTTATATATCAATTTTTCAGAAAAATATTTGAAAGGAAAAATATTTGAGGGGTTTCTCCGTCGTTCTCTCCGCCGGCGGAGACCTAGGGTTTCCGGCAGCCGGCGATCATGGCGGACGGCGAGGAGGGAGGGCTGGGCTACTGGATTCGATGGCAAGTGCCCGTCTGCTTTCTGATCATCGACTCCGCCGCCGCCGTGGCGATGGCCGTGATCCCTAGAGCGAGGGCAGATCCTCTGACAGCCGTTGATCTATGGATCCCGTGCTGGAAGGGGGCGAATCCCCTCTGGCTCTTAGCTTGTCGAGGACTTGCACTCGTTGTCTTGTCCTGCTTGCTGTACCAGATGGTTCTCTTCGACGGCGCCTTCGCCTTCTACTCTACACTCAGTAAGCCCTATTAGATTCGAGTTCTTCTGGTAGTAATCGAAAGTGCAGGATTTTTTCTCAATTTTCTGCTTATAATAACTTATTTGTGCCAATTAATGCTAAAAATTTGAACTTTTTCCGTAACAGAAACCAATTCCAGTCTTTCTGGTCTGTAAATCCAGTGTGCATAATTTCACCGCAGATTGGTGCTTTTTAATATTGTTATATGTGCAAATAAGAGTTAAAAATTAGAACTTTTTAACAGGTAGTATAGAACTGATCCCAGAAGCTTCCTGAATTGCCCTCCAGTTGTCCTGTTTTGTTGTTTTGGCTTTATATGGATCATATATGGTCTGCACAGAACTGCATCATGGTTGTAGTGACTTAAAAGTCCAAGGATTTTACAAGACTAGGTATGAGTTGGAGGATTCAAGGGAAGGAGAAAAGGAAAAGACCTCAGGTAACATGGACGGATTGTGAAAAGGGATCTAAAAAAGCTTGAAGTAGCGTGATAGATAGATCTAAAGAGGAATACTTGGTGAATGATAATTCTCAAAGCCGAGCCAAATAGTTGGGACAAGGCATGATGGTCATGGTTATGGTAATGCTTGTGCGCTGCTGTTTCAACTCAACTAATTTAAGTCTTTGATGAATTGTCCCAAAGGTTGTTGCCGACAAACTATATTTTACTCTCTTGAAGAGAAAACTTGGACCACTAGCATTTGTAGACCTATATTAGTGAATCAGTAGAATTGTTTGCTGTCCTTGTGGTTCGTGCCTTATTTCTGCAGCTATTTATTTATCACATTTTAAGAGAGGATTTTTGAGCTTTTACCAGTCTATCATGGCTAAGAATGCAGTTTTTTATTTGGAGCTCAGTATATGGAGTATCTTAGAAATTTGACTTCGTCATTTAGGCCCTAGCTTGAAATTGTGCATTACATGATAACAAGGGAAAAGTTTGCAATCCTTTGCCAATGATGTACCTGAAGCTATTGGTTTCATCTTATTCTTTTAGGCTGAGGGTGCTTGCAATCGTGTATCAGTTTGGCATTTAGACCACCAAGCTTATGCTTTTCATCTGCTTCCCTTCCCAGTGGTTGAAGTTGTTGTCATTTTATAGTTTCTCTTCCCTACCATGGGCTTTGATTGATTAATTAATCAGTAGGTGTGCCACTTTACTTCTTCTTGCTTATGTTCTCATGTTTATCTGTTCGATTAACTTTTACTGCTTTATAAAATGTAAAGATGATATGAAAGTTGGGGGTAGTATCCATACTCCATTCCATGCCGATATTTGTAACTACCTAGCTTTAAGTTAGACTCACTTGATAAATCACATTTTTATACATATATTAATTGAATCAGATAAGAAATCGTAGCTATGGTCTTTGTTTAATTTATTGAGAATTGTCTAAACTCTTCTTTTCTGGACGAATGATTTGCAGGTGGACCTTTTCATTAGTCATCATCTATTTTCTGGTATATTTCGATATCTCACTCTTTCGTACTATTATATTAAGATTTCATGCTGAGAGTGCTTTGATAGCAATGATGAGTCTTTTATTGCAGAATGCATGACCACTCACATTCTTTTATCATATACAAGTCGTTTAGCCTAATGATTTCTTTCCTGCAATAGATTGCCACTTCAATATCTGCTCATGGCTGCTGGATTTATTCAAAACGTGTTACTGAAATAGAGGAGGCTGATGAATGTATTAAAAGGGATTGTGAAGAGAATAGGCCTGCGATGAATTCTGGGCCAAATAGAAACAGGAAAACAATCAAATTGCAAAGCTACTATGAGCAAGGAGAGAATGAGCAAAAAGCTGGATTTTGGGGATACATTATGCAAGTCACTTATCAGGTTGGTATCTAATAACTGTGAACTATCATGTTAGATCCACAGTTCACTAATTGTTACCTATGAGTCTTGATGCTTTTACAAACAACCCTCAATTTCAATATTAAATAACAGACTCCATATTTGCAAGTATAGATTAAAGTTCACTAAAAAGATCGAAATATTATGATTTTCTGCAGCTCATGAAAAAATTAACAATTATCCTGTTGTCTGATTGTTTTTTATTGATTTAGTTATTCTAATGGGTTTAATCATTAAAATTGATCCATTTACTTGAACAGACTAGTGCAGGTGCTGTTGTGTTGACGGATGTCATCTTTTGGGTTCTCCTGGTACCATTTTTGTCAGCAGAGAATTTCAGTCTGGACCTGGTGCGTACCCAGTACTTGAATCATCTTTGTAATAAAAAGCTAAATGCTTGATCACTCTGCTTCTAAGCCTAACTAATCATGAAAGCTGGTGAGTTGTTTGCTTTTTTATTTTGATATACTTAAGTTGGTGCTTTTAGTAAATGTTTTAATTGATATATAGAGGCAGGCATGTTATGAGATATTTGTTAACCTTAATAATAGTTTTTCATGAAAGGTACATTTATCTTTCTTGTACTACTGGTGGTAAATAATGAAAAAAATATACCCATGCTCTTCCGAGTTTTGGGAGGTAAGACAACATCATAATCCAAAGTTTACATGTCAACTGGTTAAGGATAGCACTTCAAGTCATTATCTGATGCGAGGGTGGCCTGGTGAAACATCACAAGCAGATCTCTTCGAGCTTCTTGACTTCATGGAATACATCTGCACGAGCAAAGCTTTTTCTTCATTCTACATGTAAATCTGATATTGTTGAATACGTATTTTACCATGTGTATACAAATAAAGCAAATAAAAAAGAAGCAGTGTTGAAGGGCAATAGTAGATAATAAAGTTAGACAGACCAATTAACATTAAACAATAGAAAGAGCTAGTTCATTGCAGCTTCTTGGGAATAATTAGTCTTTATATCAAAACATCACAAGCTAGTTGGTCTTTTATTCATTCGACTTCTTCTATAATGTGAGACTTCTAGTCAGCCGGTTTTACTTTTGCTTTTATTTCTTCGCAATACGTTGTTATATCCAGTGGTACTGCATGATAGTCTTAATATAAGTGTAATATACCAAAGTATTGAATGTAGCATGGGGATCATGTTTAAGACATTATGACAAAATAGCCAGCAAGCATTATGTTAGCTCCTTTGGGATGATATCATCAATCATTCTTCACCACTGCTTAGCATTAACAGCTACATCCGCAATTGGTGTCAACATTTCTCATTCCTACATCTAACCAGGGTTTGTGTTATTTTTATTTTTTTCCTTAATTCTTAAACCCTTGATACATATCCAAGTCTCTATTCTGACTAATCTCTCCTTAGATCTTAATGCACTTGCCTATATCATTTCAGTTGGTTCTCCACCAGTTTATTATCTATGGTGCTGCTCAAACTCTACTTTTGCCTGCTCATTTTTTTGTCGCTGTTCGTTTTTCTTTTTGTCATGCATCAACCTGTGTTTTTGTCTGCTGTGCTCATTTTGTGTGTTGGACTATGTGGATTCTCTTTAGTGGTCAACATGTTGATCCATGTGCATCTCAGGTTTACCTGTCTTGGTATATTTTCATTTATGTCACAAGAGCATGCTTTGGTCATATAACACTAGAACTAACTCTCTACATGCTCCTGTTCTATCAAGGTGCCCTTGTTTTTATCCCTTCCTCTGTCAACAGATTGAACACAACTATATTGTTATGCACGTGAATGTTGATTTTGATTGAGGCCGCTTTAATTTATGTTGCTCTTGGAAGTACGTTCCATTTTACTATTTTATGTCATATTGAATTTTAGGTTCTTATCTTTTAAAAGTTTGTCTATAATTTTGAATCTAGATTAACCTAGTCAGGGGCAATGCGAGGGTGGTGGAGAGAGGAAAGCCAGATAGACTGCGACATGCATGGGATGAGAGGAGGGGATAGCTGCGTGCTATGTTCTTAATTGTTCATGGGTTCTTGTGTGAAGGGGGTAGGGCACCGGGGATCAAATAGTCTCATGCATAGGGATCAAATTATGGTTGATCAAGGGTTTTCACAACCTTTTTGAGACTCGAGCACTGTCCCCTGCCTTCTCATTACCTGCCCTCTCATTAGTCTTTTTTTTTTTTGGTACAACGGCGGCTCACACGCGACGGGTGTGAATGCGGCCAACAAAATCCTCTCATTAGTCTTTCATGATTCCACTTTTGTTGGCAAAATAATTCCTCCATTTATGCTGAATAAACAAACTCTAACTTGAGTGCCATTTTCGACTATTAGACCCATAATCATGGAGTTAAATACTGGTAGAATGGGATGGTATTGTCAGTATTGTACTTTTCGACATGAAACATAATATTACAGGTGTCTGGATGCTAAAAAAACACAAAATGGGAGACGTGGTCCTGGAGAAGGTGGTGGGATGTAGGATACAGGCTGAAATGATGGCGGGGCATCACCAGAGGAGGAGTTGGTGGGGCTTCCAAAAATAATGGTGCAGGGTCTCCTTTTTGTGGGTTGACTGGGGGAAGGTGACGGTCATGTGGGGGAGAGAGTGCGATGTAAATGGGAGAGAGAGAGAAGGTGCACGACAGCTTTGTAGCGAGCTAACAAGAAACCGTAAAACTAGTCCTGAACTCTTGATGATGGTCATAGTGTTGTAAAGGCTAAACACCTGGACAAGAAAATAAAAAGGTGAAGGCAATGAATAATTGGTATACAATTTGAATTGGACTACTTTGTCATATATGAGAATCCTCTGTTATTTTCCTTCATGGCTCTGCAAGAAACTATAAAATGTTCAAGAATCCTTATCTTGCCATGTTTGTTCTTTTGCTCATCTTGTTGAGCTTTGTTTGGCAGGTCATGGGTTGCATGCACTCTTTGAATCTTGTTTTTCTTGTGCTTGACACCGCCCTCAATAGCCTGGTCAGTATTTTGCTAATGGAAAGTCGATCACTTACTATAGTATTTTCTGTTTGACACTATACAAGTGAATCTTAAAATATCTTTTTCAGCCTTTTCCTTGGTTCTGTATGGCGTATTTCGTTCTCTGGAGTTGTATATATGTAATTTTCCAGTGGGTTTTGCACGCTTGTGGTTTTTCATGGTAAGTACTTTTCTTTTCCACTGAAGGATGCAGCTATTCCTTCGTGATATCGACATATGCATAACTATAACACACATGAATTTGGCAATCTTAATCACATTTTTACAACGTATGGGATGATACAACATTTTGAGCCTTATCTCCTGGACAAATTATTTTCTTATGCAATAGCATGGATAGAATATTTTCCTCAAAAACTTATGCATCAAATGCAGTTAGTTGAATGTAGTTCTTATTCTACATTTTAGTAATGCAATTTATCTCTTTACGGTTCAGCATCTTAAAGTTCGAACATGCTACACATGCTTCATATTAGTTTTTGATTAATTGAGAGTTAGGTTTTGCATATCCTCCAATTTGGAGGTAATATGATGTTAATAATTGGCACCTCATCAGGTGGCCATACCCTTTTCTTGAGCTCTCAACTCGCTGGGCACCACTGTGGTAAGCATCATCTTTTTCAGTTCTCCTCCTCTTTTTCATTCTACGCGATTCAGATGGCTAACTTATCTTGCAGGTACTTAAGCTTGGCATTGGTTCACGTTCCTTGTTATGGCCTATATAGTCTAATTGTAAAAGTGAAGATAACATTTTTCCCTAGATTTTTCTCCCATGCATACATGAGGTCATATTAGTATTGAAGATCGTGTTTTCCATGCAAAATTAGATTCATTGGAGGGCAATAAACAATATTTTTTTGCATAGACATGATGAGAAGAATTCTAAGTGCAGTTTCCTTCCACCAGTTTCCCATATCTTGTCAAGAATTGTAAATTTGTAATGAGCTTTGGATGTTGTTATACATTATTGACTACGAGAGGCAGACCGAAAGGATCACATAGAATGATGTGTACAGCCTGTTCATCGGAGACTCAGATCCCTTCTATCGTACAGTGGAGTTGTGATAATCATGATGCTTTGAATTCTAGGGTTGCATTCAAATGTAATGAAAGTTTTTGAAACTAGTCAATTGTTGGATCAAACATCAATTGTTTTGCTTATACTCACTTAATGAATTGCTTTTAGTCATATACTTATTGTCTTATCTCTATAGGATTTCAATTTTCTTCGATTCTTTTCATTCTTTACTATTAAAAGCTTCTCAATCTGAATTTATGCTTTAATTCATCATTCATTCAATGTATCAGAGCTAGATTCAGTCAATACATTAGAGCTACAATCATCCAATGTATCAGGGCATAACAATTTTTAATTTTTAACAATGCATGACCCCAAACGTTTTTTATTCATCCCCACATACTTAATTCTTCTCTTAATTCTTCCTTTTTCATTGCATAATTCTTTCTTCTTCTTCCCCTTTTTGTCATCAGCAAAAAGAAGAATGACAGAAATGTACTGCACAAGAAGACAAAAATTGAATTGCTCAAAAGGAAATTTCATTGCATTGCAGATGTATTACATTGAGTATGCAAAAATACATCAAAATTTAGGTCAATTCAGTACATAATCACAATCACTTCGAAGATGAATCCGAGGAGGTCTCATAATGGTGAGTGGAGCGGCGTCCTCCAGTGGGTGGTCTAGATGAAGATGCATGACCACTAAGCTGACGCTCCAAGGCAAGTGTGATATGCTCCAAAGAAGCAATAATGGAGAAAAACTTGTTCTTCTGAAGTTCGTGAAGTTCGTAAAGATCACTCATGGAATTTATGATCTAGTCAGTTGATCTTTCTATTCTACCTCTGAGCAGTGCAGCCTTCTTGGAAAACTCCAAGATATCTATCTGGCTATCTAACTCAGTAAGCCTTCGCTTGAATGCTTTGAAGCTCCTCCACCAAGGCTCTCTCCTGAGCAATCTGTCTCTCCTGTAGCTGAGAGATTTGCTCAGATAATCTTGTGAATTAAACTTGGTTTCTTGAAGCCACTTCATCTGCAACTCTGCTCACTAAGGTCCTTATCAGATCTTCATTCAATTGGAAGGAAGCAGAAGCAGAAGTAGTGGATGGTGGTGGAGCACAGGTAGATGAAGATGGGATTTGTGTGGAATCAGAGGGAATATTAGTGGGAGCAGAAGGAATCTTTGAGGAGGTAGGGGGAATATCAAGATGTGGAGCAAAAGGAGAAGCAGCAGGGTCTATGGGTCTCCTAATCCAGGCCCCTCTATTCGATGAAAACCCATTCTATGAAGGGTTCTCTCGTCTACGAAATCCGTAAAACGGAGTAAGCGAGAGGGCTCCCCCTTAGAAATAGATATCCTAAAGTCCCTAAAAATTAAGGTGAAGACCATCCCGTAAGGGAGACTGGTCCTAGCTTTGTTGGGGCTTCACAAATATGAAGAAAGATGAGTTGAGAGAGGTTTAGAGGAAGCTCCTTAATGATGTAATACATAACAGCAAGATCTTTCTCAGAGATGAAGTCGAAACGACCAGTTTTGGGGAAAATGACTCTATCAATGATGCTTAGAAGAAGCCGCATCTCAACGTTTAACTAATTAGCGGACACCTCCTCTAGAGGACTCTCAGGTTCTATCTAGAATGGTCCTAAGAGCCTCAGCCCTATCAGAATGTGATAAAGGAGAGGCACCTACATTAGGAAGGTTCAAGAGTCTAGAGAGTAGAGATTCGGTGATGACTACCTTGACATTTGCTACCCACCTGGTAATGCCACCGCCACCCCTACTAGCGGTGCTGAAGAACTCTCTCACTAGACCAGGATAAGTGGGAAGGTTTAGTGAACAAAGGAACTCTAGACCTTGTGCCTTAAGATGATGTCTTAGGGTGAATCCTTTCCGTGAGAGGAAGTCGAAATCGACTTTTCTCCCGGTCGTGATTACCCTCCCGGCGCACGAACGCGAGGGATCTGGTCTTAGGGAGGAAGGAGCCGCGACTCGGAATGAGCCGGCTCGTTCCTTACCTTGGACCGTTTCTCTGCGTTGCCCACCACAAGGGGGTGCTTCCCGCGGGATGCGGACGCTCTCTTGGGAGCCATCATGAAAGAATCTAAGGAAAAGGAAGAGAAATCCTAAGGGAATGAACTCTAGGGACGACTCTTGGGGGACGAGATGAAAGAGGAAAAAATAAGACGAAGACGTCTCTGCTAGGTTAAAAAAGTCGTCCGCCCATCCTCGAGACGACTCGCGCAAAAGCTCGAGTCGAGCACGAGTCGACTCGCAGTTTTACCTCGAGTCGGCTCGCAGTTTTACCTCGAGTCGGCTTGAGCCCTATCCAGCCCAAAGATATTCAGAAAATTTCGGACCAAAACAGATCAAAAAGGTATTCAATTGATTTTTAATAAATGATATGACAATCATAAGCTTAGATTAGATTGAAATTTAAGATTGAAGGATCAAAATCAATAGGAGTAATGAATAAGTCATTGAAATGGATCAATCACTCCTAATCCTCTTCTAAGAGTACAAAATCTATCTTTACTTAAGGGTTTAGTGAGGATATCAGCTAATTGATCTTCAGTACACACAAACTCAAGCAATACATCACCATTCAAAACATGATTACTATGAAATGGTGTCTTATCTCGATGTGCTTAGTTCTTGAGTGTTGAATTAGATTTTTAGTTAAGTTTTGACACTAGTATTATCACAATTTATGAAATTTTGTTTTGTTTAATGCCATAGTCCTCAAGTTGCTGCTTAATCTACAAAATTTAGGCCCAACTTCCAGCTGCAATATATTTGGCTTTCGCCGTAGACAATGCAACCGAATTTTGTTTCTTGCTAAACCATGAGATTAAGTTTTCTTCTAAGAATTGGCATGTGCCACTGGTGCTTTTTCTATCTAATTTACAACCAGCAAAGCCATCATTAGTGTACCCTATTAAAGCTATGTTTGAATCTTTTGAATACCATAATCTTATATTCATTATTCCAATAAAGTACTTAAAGATTCTTTTAACTGCAAGCAAGTGTGATTCTTTTGGATTTGATTGGTATAGCACACATGTAAATACTAAACATGATATCAGGTCTACTAGTTATAAGATATAAAAGTGAGCCAATCATGCCTCTATACAACTTTTGATTTATGCTTTTACCTGATTCATCTTTGTCTAATTTGCATAAGGAGCTCATGGGTGTGCCAATTTCTTTATTCGTCTTTATCTCAAACTTGTTCAGCATCTCCTTGATGTACTTTGCTTGATTGATGAAGATTTTCCTTTGATTGTTTGATTTGAAGCCCAAGAAAGTTTTCAGCTCACCCATTATGCTCATCTCAAATTCTCCCTGCATGAGTTCAGTAAACTCTTTGCAAAGACAATTGTTAGTAGCACCGAAAATGATATCATCACATAAATCTGTACTATTAACATATTTTTATTTTTCTTTTTCAGAAATAGAGTTGTATCTACATGGCCTCTAGTGAAATTATTATCCAAAAGAAACTTGCTTAATCTTTCATACCAAGTCCTAGGGGCTTGCTTTAAACCATATAAAGCTTTGTTAAGTTTGTAAACATGATTTGGATAATTATGATTTTCAAAATCAGGTGGTTGTTCAACATAAACTTCTTCAGTTATATAACCATTAAAAAATGCACTTTTAACATCCATTTGAAATAGTTTGAAAGAAACTCAGTGGCATACGCCACACCCCCTGTACCTACACCTATTGAAAGTCTAGTGATCTGACCACCCTTCCAGGGCCCCAGGAATGGGTATACTTAGAAACAGAAGTCAATCTTGATTTCCGGTTAGTAGGATGGAGCACTCTTCCGAAACGCTGGCTATCCGCCACCCCATTGGCATTACAGCCCCCTCCAGGGCCCATGCCGGATCTCATAATCCTAGAGAAGTTAAGCCGAGACCTTTTCTTCCTTTGCTACCGGGCATTCACTGCCGGTCACTCCTAAATCTACCTGGAGCCTAGTATGGACTGCTAAATCGATTCCTCTTGGCTTGGCTAGGACGAAATACAATTGATTCCTCCATTTAAGTGGTTCTCACTTCTCCTTGTTCCTGTTCCTAACTCCTCCCCGGGTAGTTCCCAATGTTTGGCACTTTCCATACTTCGTGGGTGCAACATCAACATAGGTTTATTTCAATAATTTGGTTCTTTCTATCCCAAATCACGTATCTTTCTCATAATACTGAAGTCTAAAAAAAGAAGAAAAAAGAAGAAAATCGCACCATCTCTGTAATAGGTAAATAAAGGAAAAGATAAAGGAGTTGCAGCAGCGGGCTTTGGGGGAACTCATGGCATTCATAACCCTCTTTTGACTTTGTATGTTAGGGTATTCCCTTAGCTGGGTTTCGCTAATGAACTAGTTGCCTGAGTGATGGCTTTCCAGAGGAGATTGCTTTCAAGACCAGATGCGCAGATGATAGTTTCAAGGATAATGGACCATATGAGTTCGAGACTGAGGAGCTGCTGACCGAGAGGAGAGTTTCCCGGGAAGATACTCTGAACCATGGATGGTTCTTCTTCGTGCCAAAGTTCCCTATGATTAATTCCATTGTATGGAATAAAAGGTAAGGGGCATTACCTGGGTTTGCCCTAGGGCTTTGTTTACAAAAAAAAAAACTTTGTTTGTCTTTTTATCTTTAAACCTTTGATGCCGGATCGGTGCTCAAGTTGTGTCTATGTCTTAACCCATCGATGAAATTTTTTTATGTCGGACCAAACCTCAAAGTTGATGGCTTGACTACTACCCTAATGGCAAAGTCAATGGTCTGATTGATCGACCATTTTGATTGCTATGAGGAAACCTGCACACTTTCCAATTCAGTCACGTTTTCATGTTCCAATTGAATACTTTCCATTTATGATCAAAGAGGAAGATTATTCTTTTTAGAATGAAGGCCTTCGATTGGATATAACACATAGGTTTCGCTGACTTAATGAGATATAACCGATACTGGATGCTTACTGAAAGAGGGGAATTGCACGTAAGAGAAGGGAGAATCTTCATGGACTGGCTTCCACCAATCGAAGTTTTGCGCATTTCAGATGGTGGTAAAGTGATGCCACATAAGGAGCTCTTCCTCGTGAAATTCAAAAAATAAGAAAAAGGCTTGGCAGCGAAATTTTCCAAGGAGCAACTTTCTTATCATGAAGACTATGATGAAAGGGAAGCCAATTGAAGCAAA